>NC_092176.1:37097483-37152483 GCF_045791955.1 Oncorhynchus clarkii lewisi | reverse complement strand
AGAGGTTCATCGGTATATTCACCGAGGTTCATCGGTATATTCACCGAGGTTCATCGGTATATTCACCGTGGTTCACCGGTATATTCACCGAGGTTCATCAGTATATTCACCGAGGTTCATCAGTATATTCACCGAGGTTCACCAGTATATTCACCGAGGTTCATCAGTATATTCACCGAGGTTCACCAGTATATTCACCGAGGTTCATCAGTATATTCACCGAGGTTCATCAGTATATTCACCGAGGTTCATCAGTATATTCACCGAGGTTCATCAGTATATTCACCGAGGTTCATCAGTATATTCACCGAGGTTCATCAGTATATTCACCGAGGTTCATCAGTATATTCACCGAGGTTCATCAGTATATTCACAGAGGTTCATCAGTATATTCACCGAGGTTCATCAGTATATTCACCGAGGTTTCACCGAGATTTCATGATGGGCATGGACACATGTAGCCTACATTATGGAGAGGTTTTACGCCAAAAGACTAAAATAATGTTGACCTACCTGCCCACAGTACATAGATACACTATATGACCAAAAGTATGTGGACACCTGCTTGTCTAACATCTCATTCCAAAATCATGGGCATTCATATGGAGCTGGTCCCCCTTTTGCTGCTATAACAACCTCCACTCTGCTGGGAAGGCTTTCCACTAGATGTTGGAACATTGCTGCTGGGACTTGCTTCCATTCAGCCACAAGAGCATTAGTGAGGTCGGGACTGATGTTGGGCGATTAGGCCTGGCTCGCAGTCACCGTTACAATTCATCCCGAAGGTGTTCGATGGGGTTGAGGTCAGGGCTCTGTGCAGGCCAGTCAAGTTCTTCCACACCGATCTCGACAAACCATTTCCATATGGACCTCGCTTTGTGCACGGAGGTATTATCATGCGGAAACAGGAAAGGGCCTTCCCCAAACCGATTCCACAAAGTTGGAAGCACAGAATCGTCTAGAATGTCACTGTATGCTCTGTCGTTAAGATTTCCCTTCACTGGAAAACTAAGAGGGGAACTAGGGGGCCTTGCCCGAACCATGAAAAACAGCCCCAGACCACTATTCCTCATCCACCAAACTTTACAGTTGGCACTATGCATTGGGGCAGGTACAGTTCTCCTGGCACCCGCCAAACCCAGATATGTCTGTCGGACTGCCAGATGGTGAAGCGCTTTCACTACTCCAGAGTCCAATGGCGGCGAGCTTTACACCACTCCAGACGATATTTGGCATTGCGCATGGTGATCTTAGGCGTGTGCGTGGCCGGCACGGCCATGGAAACCCGTTTCATGAAGTTCCTGTCAAACAGTTATTGTGCTGTCGTTGCACTTCAGCACTCGGCGGTCCTGTTCTGTGAGCTTGTGTGGCCTCCCGCTTCGGGGCTGAGCTGTTGTGGCTCCTAGACGTTTCCACTTCACAATAACAACACTTAATGTTGACCGGGGCAGCTCTAGCAGGGCAGAAATTTTGCGATCGGACTTGTTGGAAAAATGCCATGCTCTGACAGTGTCACTTTGAAAGTCCCTGAGCTCTTCAGTACGGGCCATTATAATGTTTGTCTATGGAGATTGCATGGTTGTGTGCACGATTTTATACACCTGTCAGCAACGGGTGTCGTTGAAATAGCCAAATCCACTTATTTGAAGGGGTGTCCACATACTTTTGTATACGGTGTAAAAAGAGAATGTCAGCTCAGAGTTTTTCTCCTCTCAAACTTGATCTTAAAGCGTTGGTGATTAAGATGTATTTCCCAGCGGTCTCACGAGCCAAACATTTAATCGACGGTCTTGACTAGCCTACTTGATTGCAGAAAGAAAACAGCCTTCATTGAGAGGAGAGGAGGCTATGCTTGTTTTCTTTTAGAAAATAAAACGAAATGGAGAAAAAACATTTGTTTTTTTGTTTCTAAATACGAAGTATACAGTCACCAAAATCACATGACTCTTGTTCCATGCACATATGGGCAGTGTCCATCACGGCTGGATAGGCTGTGTTTCCCCTGTCAGAATTCATGCCATAACCAACCACCTAACTGCTAAAACCAGCTGTTGGTTGGTCTTATAGATGCCTGAAATTAGCACTTTGATCACGGATTACGTTTCACACTTCAAATATTTCCACCCTTCCATCAGAGCACAAGCTGATATAAGACAGGTAAATCACAAATCTTTGCACAACAGTCGGAAAATAGCAGAGCGCTGGCTTTAACAATTGAAAAACGAACGTGCGTTTGACACCAGCGCCGTCCTTAACGGCAGCCGAAAATAGAACCCTTTATTTCGGCAAAGAGGGTGTCATAGTAACAGAGAGTCAACTATTACACCACGTTTATGAACACAGGAGGAGCCAGGTTATTTACCAAGACTGTTGAGCTTCAAGGCTTCAGCTGGCATTCCTGTTTCCCTGGTACTTAGTTTATTGATCATTCATTGTGACTGATCGGCCAGAGATTCCGCTCACCTGGGACCTGTTCAGATGGAACGTTGCGGATAGAAATGTATTGATTACTACTGAAATACTTCCCAATGAGAGAGAACCAAATAGACAAGTACACAATCCTGAAGCCTAGAACCTGCTTACCCCGGAGTGTGTGTGTGTGTGTATGTGTGTGTGTGTGTAGTTTCCCTCTCCAGAGTGGGACACAGTCACTCCAGAGGCTAAGAACCTGATTAACCAGATGTTGACCATCAACCCTGCCAAGAGGATCACCGCCCAGGAGGCCCTCAAACACCCATGGGTCTGCGTAAGTACACACACACACACACACACACACACACACACACACACACACACACACACACACACACACACACACACACACACACACACACACACACACACACACACACACACACACACACAGCTAGAGACAGATTGATACACACGCATGCAACCAGACAAACGTCTACAAACATCTCTACTAAAATGCACCTGACAGAGATAACATCCTCAGTGATCACAGAAAGCTTTCCAACTAGTTCCCTAAACTTTGACATGACTTTTTCCCCTCTCTCTCTCCCTCTCTCTCTCCCTCTGTCTCTCCCTCTGTCTCTCCCTCTGTCTCTCCCTCTGTCTCTCCCTCTGTCTCTCTCTCTCTCTCTCTCTCTCTCTCTCTCTCTCTCTCTCTCTCTCTCTCTCTCAGCAACGTTCTACAGTGGCGTCCATGATGCACAGACAGGAGACAGTGGAGTGCCTGAAGAAGTTCAACGCCCGGAGGAAACTCAAGGTCTGTCTGTCTGTCTGTCAGGGGATTCTGTGTCTGTCTGTCTGTCTGTCTGTCTGTCTGTCTGTCTGTCTGTCTGTCAGGGGATTCTGTGTCTGTCTGTCAGGGCTGACCTCCTCTCCTCTCTTCTTCTCTTTTCGTCTCCTCTCTCAGGGGGCTGTTCTCACTGCTATGCTGGTTTCCCGGAACTTCTCTGGTAAGTGTTTCCTTCCCACCCCTACAGTTAGACCCAGAGTCTCTAGCTTAACGTTCTTACACAGCCTCTCACCTTAAACACCAGACTGACATCTGATCAGTGTCGAGGCCTGCTTCCTCCGGTGATAAGAGATGTCTGCACTGTGTGGCATCTATTTGAAGACATGCTTTTGAAAGCTGTCTGGATGGTGGATACTTGTGATTTTGATGACAAGTTGAGTCCGGTAGAAGATGGGAACAATGTCTCCAGAAACCTATGCAACTCTTGTTCTATGTTATACAAGCAGCAGTGCTTGTCTCCGCAGGCGTGTTTGTGTGTGTGTCTACCAGTCTGGGTGGTTGGTGCTTCAGTCAACATGAGTCACTCTGTTCGTAACTGCAAATTATCAAATGATCTGAGGTGAACAACTACTCAAATAAAGCAAAACACTGCCGGCTGTGTCCACACACACCGGTCTGCCGATTCACCACTCCAACACCCTCATCTCCTCAGGAACAGGAGACAATATTAGAGTGAGATCATCCAGGGATGAGTCACTGAAAAGAGAGGGATGAGAGACAGAGAGAGACCGAGAGAGACCAAGAGATAGGAGAGGGAGAGAGAGACAGAGAGTTGGATGAGAGCGCAAGGGAATAGAGGGTGATGGATTAGATAGGTAGAGCGAGACAGGAGAATGATGGATGAGAGGAAGGGATGAGAGAGGGAGATGTGTGTGAAAAGCAGACAAGCGAGAGAGGGGGAGATAGTGGCAGAAGAGAGAGAGAGTAGGATGTGAAATAGAGAAAGAGAGATGAGAGAGGAGAGACGGAGGTTGGGGGATAGAGGGAAGGAGGAAGAGGAGAGATGGAGGTTGGGGGATAGAGAGATGGAGGAAGAGGAGAGACAGAGGTTGGGAGATAGAGGGAAGGAGGAAGAGGAGAGATGGAAGTTGGGGGATAGAGAGATGGAGGTTGGGGGATAGAGAGAAGGAGTAAGAGGAGAGATGGAGGTTGGGGGATAGAGAGAAGGAGGTAGAGGAGAGACAGAGGTTGTGAGATAGAGAGATGGAGGTTGGGGGATAGAGAGAAGGAGGTAGAGGGCAGAAAATAAAGGAAGAGAAGTTAACAGATATGGCTCGGGGAAGACATCTCCTTCTAACCCTCATGAACTGTTCCAGTTGGGTATTGGGTCAATGAGGATGTGTGTGGAAGAACAGAACCTACATTTGTAGAATGTGTAATGTTCTTTGTCATATTGTGTTGGATTGTGTTTCTCTGTGTGTTGTTAATTGTCTCTTTTGGACTAATGAGCCATATCTGTTTCCTTCTCTTCCTTTCTTCTCTGCCCTCTTCCTCCTTCCCTCTATCCCCCAACCTCCATCTCTCCTCTTCCTCCTTCCCTCTATCCCCCAACCTCCATCTCTCCTCTTCCTCCTTCCCTCTATCTCCCCAACCTCCATCTCTCCTCTTCTTCCCTCTATCTCCCCAACCTCCCATCTCTCCTCTTCCTCCTTCCCTCTATCTTCCCAACCTCCAACCTCCATCTCTCCTCTTCCTCCTTCCCTCTATCCCCCAACCTCCATCTCTCCTCTTCCTCCTTCCCTCTATCTCCCCAACCTCCCATCTCTCCTCTTCCTCCTTCCCTCTATCCCCAAACCTCCATCTCTCCTCTTCCTCCTTCCCTCTATCCCCCAACCTCCCATCTCTCCTCTTCCTCCTTCCCTCTATCCCCCAACCTCCCATCTCCCCTCTTCCTCCTTCCCTCTATCCCCAACCTCCATCTCTCCTCTTCCTCCTTCCCTCTATCTCCCCAACCTCCATCTCTCCTCTTCCTCCTTCTCTCTATCTCCCCAACCTCCCATCTCTCCTCTTCCTCCTTCTCTCTATCTCCCCAACCTCCATCTCTCCTCTTCCTCCTTCCCTCTATCTCCCCAACCTCCCATCTCTCCTCTTCCTCCTTCCCTCTATCTCCCCAACCTCCCATATCTCCTCTTCCTCCTTCTCTCTATCTCTCCAACCTCCATATCTCCTCTTCCTCCTTCCCTCTATCCCCCAACCTCCATCTTTCCTCTTCCTCCTTCCCTTTATCCCCCAACCTCCATCTCTCCTCTTCCTCCTTCCCTCCATCTCCCCAACATCCCATATATCCTCTTCCTCCTTCCCTCTATCTCCCCAACCTCCATCTCTCCTCTTCCTCCTTCTCTCTATCTTCCTAACCTCCCATCTCTCCTCTTCCTCCTTCCCTCTATCTCCCCAACCTCCATCTCTCCTCTTCCTCCTTCTCTCTATCTCCCCAACCTCCATCTCTCCTCTTCCTCCTTCTCTCTATCTCCCCAACCTCCATCTCTCCTCTTCCTCCTTCTCTCTATCTCCCCAATCTCCCATCTCTCCTCTTCCTCCTTCCCTCTATCTCCCCAACCTCCATCTCTCCTCTTTCTCCTTCTCTCTATCTCCCCAACCTCCCATCTCTCCTCTTCCTCCTTCTCTCTATCTCCCCAACCTCCCATCTCTCCTCTTCCTCCTTCTCTCTATCTCCCCAACCTCCCATCTCTCCTCTTCCTCCTTCTCTCTATCTCCCCAACCTCCCATCTCTTCTCTTCCTCCTTCCCTCTATCTCCCCAACCTCCATCTCTCCTCTTCCTCCTTCTCTCTATCTCCCCAACCTCCCATCTCTCCTCTGCCCTTCTCTCTACTATTCCTGGTTACTGTGGGTATGTGGGACACTAACAGTGGGCGCTCGTTCCGCCACCGCTCCAATCAGTGTCAGTGCAGCAGCAGCAGCAGCAGCCGCAGCAGCGGGCACCACCGGTGGGCTGGTGGAACAAGGTAGACTGGCACACCTGGGGCGGCACCCCCCTCCCTCCTCCCTCTTTCTCACCTCTACCTCTCCTCCCTATCCTCCCTTCCTCTCTCCTCCGTCTCTCCCTCTCTCCCTCCCTCCACCTTGCATGGATGCGCCGAGCATGCCACCTCCATCGCTCATTGACCCAGTGCTATTCCATCGCCACACCTCATTGGCCACCTGGCCTCCCTCTCTCCACTCTGATTGGGCGGCTGCGGTTCCCGTCACCTGCCTCCTCCTCCTTTTACTGCTCTCCATCTCTCAGTTCCTTCACAGCGCAGAACAGCACAGTGGAGCATGGCTGACCCAACTAAACCTTGTCTTTGTCCTATTTCTCTCTCTGGTCTCTCTTCTCTCTGTTCTCTCTTCTCTCTGTTCTCTGTTCTCTCTGGTCTCTCTTCTCTCTGTTCTCTCTGGTCTCTGGTCTCTCTTCTCTCTGGTCTCTCTGGTCTTTCTTCTCTCTGTTCCCTCTTCTCTCTGGTCTCTCTGGTCTTTCTTCTCTCTTTTCTCTCTGTTCTCTCTGTTCTCTCTGGTCTCTCTTTTCTCTGTTCTCTCTTCTTTCTGTTCTCTCTGGTCTCTCTGGTCTTTCTTCTCTCTGTTCTCTCTTCTCTCTGTTCTCTCTGGTCTCTCTGTTCTCTCTTCTCTCTGGACTCTCTTCTCTCTGTTCTCTCTTCTCTCTCTTCTCTCTAGTCTATGGTCTCTCTTCTCTCTGTTCTCTGGTCTCTCTTCTCTCTGTTCTCTCTTCTCTCTGTTCTCTCTTCTCTCTGGTCTCTCTTCTCTCTCTTCTCTCTGTTCTCTCTTCTCTCTGGTCTCTCTTCTCTCTCTTCTCTCTGTTCTCTCTCTCTGGTCTCTCTTCTCTCTGGTCTCTCTTCTCTCTGTTCTCTCTGGTCTCTCTTCTCTCTGTTCTCTCTGGTCTTTCTTCTCTCTGTTCTCTCTTCTCTCCTTTTTCTCTCTGTTCTCTCTGGTCTCTGTTACCATTTATCTCTAGTCTCTCTGTTGTGCCTGGTCTCTTTCTCTCTGGTCTCTCTTCTCTGTTCTCTTTCTCTCTGGTCTCTATTCTCTCTGTTCTATTTCTCGCTGTTCTCTTTCTCTCTGTTCTCTTTCTCTCTCTTCTCTCTGGTCTCTGTCTCTCTGGTCTCTCTTCTCTCTGTTCTCTCTGTTCTCTGGTCTCTCTTCTCTCTGTTCTCTCTGGTCTCTGGTCTCTCTTCTCTCTGATCTCTGGTCTCTCTTCTCTCTGTTATCTCTGGTCTCTGGTCTCTCTTCTCGCTGTTCTCTCTGGTCTCTGTTCTCTTTCTCTCTGTTCTCTTTCTCTCTGTTCTCTTTCTCGCTGTTCTCTTTCTCTCTCTTCTCTCTGGTCTCTCTTCTCTCTGGTCTCTCTGGTCTCTGTTCTCTCTGGTCTTTCTTCTCTCTGTTCTCTCTTCTCTCTCTTCTTTTTCTCTCTGTTCTCTCTGGTCTCTGTTACCTTTTATCTCTAGTCTCTCTGTTGTGCCTGGTCTCTTTCTCTCTGTTCTCTCTCTCTGTTCTCTCTTCTCTCTGGACTCTCTTCTCTCTGTTCTCTCTTCTCTCTCTTCTCTCTAGTCTATGGTCTCTCTTCTCTCTGTTCTCTCTGGTCTCTCTTCTCTCTGTTCTCTCTTCTCTCTGTTCTCTCTTCTCTCTGGTCTCTCTTCTCTCTCTTCTCTCTGTTCTCTCTTCTCTCTGGTCTCTCTTCTCTCTCTTCTCTCTGTTCTCTCTCTCTGGTCTCTCTTCTCTCTGGTCTCTCTTCTCTCTGTTCTCTCTGGTCTCTCTTCTCTCTGTTCTCTCTGGTCTTTCTTCTCTCTGTTCTCTCTTCTCTCCTTTTTCTCTCTGTTCTCTCTGGTCTCTGTTACCATTTATCTCTAGTCTCTCTGTTGTGCCTGGTCTCTTTCTCTCTGGTCTCTCTTCTCTGTTCTCTTTCTCTCTGGTCTCTATTCTCTCTGTTCTATTTCTCGCTGTTCTCTTTCTCTCTGTTCTCTTTCTCTCTCTTCTCTCTGGTCTCTGTCTCTCTGGTCTCTCTTCTCTCTGTTCTCTCTGTTCTCTGGTCTCTCTTCTCTCTGTTCTCTCTGGTCTCTGGTCTCTCTTCTCTCTGATCTCTGGTCTCTCTTCTCTCTGTTCTCTCTGGTCTCTGGTCTCTCTTCTCGCTGTTCTCTCTGGTCTCTGTTCTCTTTCTCTCTGTTCTCTTTCTCTCTGTTCTCTTTCTCGCTGTTCTCTTTCTCTCTCTTCTCTCTGGTCTCTCTTCTCTCTGGTCTCTCTGGTCTCTCTTCTCTCTGTTCTCTCTGGTCTTTCTTCTCTCTGTTCTCTCTTCTCTCTCTTCTTTTTCTCTCTGTTCTCTCTGGTCTCTGTTACCTTTTATCTCTAGTCTCTCTGTTGTGCCTGGTCTCTTTCTCTCTGGTCTCTCTTCTCTGTTCTCTTTCTCTCTGGTCTCTATTCTCTCTGTTCTCTCTTCTCTCTGTTGTCTCTGGTCTCTCTTCTCTCTGTTCTCTTTCTCTCTGGTCTCTCTTCTCTGTTCTCTTTCTCTCTGGTCTCTGTTCTCGCTGGTCTCGCTTCTCTCTGTTCTCTCTGGTCTCTCTTCTCTCTGTTCTCTATGGTCTCTCTTCTCTCTGTTCTCTCTGGTCTCTCTTCTCTCTGTTCTCTCTTCTCTCTGTTCTCTCTTCTCTCTGGTCTCTCTTCTCCCCCCTCTCTCTGTTCCCTCTTCTCTCTGGTCTCTCTCCTCTATGTTCTCTCTGGTCTCTCTTCTCTCTGTTCTCTCTGGTCTCTCTTCTCTCTGTTCTCTCTAGTCTCCTCTCTGTTATCTCTGGTCTCTCTTCTCTCTGTTCTCTCTAGTCTCTCTTCTCTCTGTTATCTCTGGTCTCTCTTCTCTCTGTTCTCTCTGGTCTCTCTTCTCTCTGGCCTCTCTTCTCTCTGTTCTCTCTTCTCTCTGTTCTCTGTTCTCTCTGGTCTCTCTTCTCCCCCCTCTCTCTGTTCCCTTTTCTCTCTGGTCTCTCTCCTCTCTGTTCTCTCTGGTCTCTCTTCTCTCTGTTCTCTCTGGTCTCTCTTCTCTCTGTTCTCTCTAGTCTCTCTTCTGTCTGTTCTCTCGTCTCTCTGGTCTCTCTTCTCCCCCTCTCTCTGTTCCCTCTTCTCTCTGGTCTCTCTTCTCTCTGTTCTCTCTCGTCTCCTCTCTGTTCTCTCTAGTCTCTCTTCTCTCTGTTATCTCTGGTCTCTCTTCTCTCTGTTCTCTCTAGTCTCTCTTCTCTCTGTTATCTCTGGTCTCTCTTCTCTCTGTTGTCTTTCTCCCTGTTCTCTTTCTCTCTGTTCTCTCTGGTCTCTCTTCTCTCTGTTCTCTTTCGCTCTGTTCTCTTTTCTCTCTGTTCTCTCTGGTCTCTCTTCTCTCTGGTCTCTTTCTCTCTTTTCTCTCTGGTCTCTCTTCTCTCTGTTCTCTTTCTCTCTGTTCTCTCTGGTCTCTCTTCTCTCTGTTCTCTCTGGTCTCTCTTCTCTCTGTTCTCTTTCTCTCTGGTCTCTCTTCTCTGTTCTCTGGTCTCTCTTCTCTCTCTTCTCTCTGTTCTCTCATCTCTCTGTTCTCTCTTCTCTCTGGTCTCTCTTCTCTCTGGTCTCTGTTCTCTCTGTTCTCTCTTCTCTCTGGTCTCTCTTCTCTCTGGTCTCTGTTCTCTGTTCTCTCATCTCTCTGTTCTCTCTGGTCTCTCTTTTCTCTGTTGTCTCTTCTCTCTGGTCTCTCTTCTCTCTGTTCTCTCTGGTCTCTCTTCTCTCTGTTCTCTCTTATCTCTGGTCTCTCCGTTCTCTCTTCTCTCTGTTATCTCTGGTCTCTCTTCTCTCTGTTCTCTCTGGTCTCTCTTCTCTCTGGCCTCTCTTCTCTCTGTTCTCTCTTCTCTCTGTTCTCTGTTCTCTCTGGTCTCTCTTCTCCCCCCTCTCTCTGTTCCCTTTTCTCTCTGGTCTCTCTCCTCTCTGTTCTCTCTGGTCTCTCTTCTCTCTGTTCTCTCTGGTCTCTCTTCTCTCTGTTCTCTCTAGTCTCTCTTCTCTCTGTTATCTCTGGTCTCTCTTATCTCTGTTCTCTCTAGTTTCTCTTCTCTCTTTTCTCTCTGGTCTCTCTTCTCTCTGTTCTCTTTCGCTCTGTTCTCTTTTCTCTCTGTTCTCTCTGGTCTCTTTCTCTCTGGTCTCTCTTCTCTCTGTTCTCTCTTCTCTCTGTTCTCTCTTCTCTCTGGTCTCTCTTCTCCCCCCTCTCTCTGTTCCCTCTTCTCTCTGGTCTCTCTCCTCTATGTTCTCTCTGGTCTCTCTTCTCTCTGTTCTCTTTCGCTCTGTTCTCTTTTCTCTCTGTTCTCTCTGGTCTCTCTTCTCTCTGGTCTCTTTCTCTCTTTTCTCTCTGGTCTCTCTTCTCTCTGTTCTCTTTCTCTCTGGTCTCTCTTCTCTCTGTTCTCTCTGGTCTCTCTTCTCTCTGTTCTCTTTCTCTCTGGTCTCTCTTCTCTGTTCTCTGGTCTCTCTTCTCTCTGGTCTCTCTGGTCTCTCTTCTCTCTCTTCTCTCTGTTCTCTCATCTCTCTGTTCTCTCTTCTCTCTGGTCTCTCTTCTCTCTGGTCTCTGTTCTCTCTGTTCTCTCTTCTCTCTGGTCTCTGGTCTCTCTGGTCTCTGTTCTCTGTTCTCTCATCTCTCTGTTCTCTCTGGTCTCTCTTTTCTCTGTTCTCTGTTATCTCTGGTCTCTCTTCTCTCTGTTGTCTTTCTCTCTGTTCTCTTTCTCTCTGTTCTCTCTGGTCTCTCTTCTCTCTGTTCTCTTTCGCTCTGTTCTCTTTTCTCTCTGTTCTCTCTGGTCTCTCTTCTCTCTGGTCTCTTTCTCTCTTTTCTCTCTGGTCTCTCTTCTCTCTGTTCTCTTTCTCTCTGTTCTCTCTGGTCTCTCTTCTCTCTGTTCTCTCTGGTCTCTCTTCTCTCTGTTCTCTTTCTCTCTGGTCTCTCTTCTCTGTTCTCTGGTCTCTCTTCTCTCTCTTCTCTCTGTTCTCTCATCTCTCTGTTCTCTCTTCTCTCTGGTCTCTCTTCTCTCTGGTCTCTGTTCTCTCTGTTCTCTCTTCTCTCTGGTCTCTCTTCTCTCTGGTCTCTGTTCTCTGTTCTCTCATCTCTCTGTTCTCTCTGGTCTCTCTTTTCTCTGTTGTCTCTTCTCTCTGGTCTCTCTTCTCTCTGTTCTCTCTGGTCTCTCTTCTCTCTGTTCTCTCTTATCTCTGGTCTCTCCGTTCTCTCTTCTCTCTGTTATCTCTGGTCTCTCTTCTCTCTGTTCTCTCTGGTCTCTCTTCTCTCTGGCCTCTCTTCTCTCTGTTCTCTCTTCTCTCTGTTCTCTGTTCTCTCTGGTCTCTCTTCTCCCCCCTCTCTCTGTTCCCTTTTCTCTCTGGTCTCTCTCCTCTCTGTTCTCTCTGGTCTCTCTTCTCTCTGTTCTCTCTGGTCTCTCTTCTCTCTGTTCTCTCTAGTCTCTCTTCTCTCTGTTATCTCTGGTCTCTCTTATCTCTGTTCTCTCTAGTTTCTCTTCTCTCTTTTCTCTCTGGTCTCTCTTCTCTCTGTTCTCTTTCGCTCTGTTCTCTTTTCTCTCTGTTCTCTCTGGTCTCTTTCTCTCTGGTCTCTCTTCTCTCTGTTCTCTCTTCTCTCTGTTCTCTCTTCTCTCTGGTCTCTCTTCTCCCCCCTCTCTCTGTTCCCTCTTCTCTCTGGTCTCTCTCCTCTATGTTCTCTCTGGTCTCTCTTCTCCCCCCTCTCTCTGTTCCCTCTTCTCTCTGGTCTCTCTCCTCTATGTTCTCTCTGGTCTCTCTTCTCTCTGTTCTCTTTCGCTCTGTTCTCTTTTCTCTCTGTTCTCTCTGGTCTCTCTTCTCTCTGGTCTCTTTCTCTCTTTTCTCTCTGGTCTCTCTTCTCTCTGTTCTCTTTCTCTCTGGTCTCTCTTCTCTCTGTTCTCTCTGGTCTCTCTTCTCTCTGTTCTCTTTCTCTCTGGTCTCTCTTCTCTGTTCTCTGGTCTCTCTTCTCTCTGGTCTCTCTGGTCTCTCTTCTCTCTCTTCTCTCTGTTCTCTCTTCTCTCTGTTCTCTCTTCTCTCTGGTCTCTCTTCTCTCTGGTCTCTGTTCTCTCTGTTCTCTCTTCTCTCTGGTCTCTGGTCTCTCTGGTCTCTGTTCTCTGTTCTCTCATCTCTCTGTTCTCTCTGGTCTCTCTTTTCTCTGTTCTCTGTTATCTCTGGTCTCTCTTCTCTCTGTTGTCTTTCTCTCTGTTCTCTTTCTCTCTGTTCTCTCTGGTCTCTCTTCTCTCTGTTCTCTTTCGCTCTGTTCTCTTTTCTCTCTGTTCTCTCTGGTCTCTCTTCTCTCTGGTCTCTTTCTCTCTTTTCTCTCTGGTCTCTCTTCTCTCTGTTCTCTTTCTCTCTGTTCTCTCTGGTCTCTCTTCTCTCTGTTCTCTCTGGTCTCTCTTCTCTCTGTTCTCTTTCTCTCTGGTCTCTCTTCTCTGTTCTCTGGTCTCTCTTCTCTCTCTTCTCTCTGTTCTCTCATCTCTCTGTTCTCTCTTCTCTCTGGTCTCTCTTCTCTCTGGTCTCTGTTCTCTCTGTTCTCTCTTCTCTCTGGTCTCTCTTCTCTCTGGTCTCTGTTCTCTGTTCTCTCATCTCTCTGTTCTCTCTGGTCTCTCTTTTCTCTGTTGTCTCTTCTCTCTGGTCTCTCTTCTCTCTGTTCTCTCTGGTCTCTCTTCTCTCTGTTCTCTCTTATCTCTGGTCTCTCCGTTCTCTCTTCTCTCTGTTATCTCTGGTCTCTCTTCTCTCTGTTCTCTCTGGTCTCTCTTCTCTCTGGCCTCTCTTCTCTCTGTTCTCTCTTCTCTCTGTTCTCTGTTCTCTCTGGTCTCTCTTCTCCCCCCTCTCTCTGTTCCCTTTTCTCTCTGGTCTCTCTCCTCTCTGTTCTCTCTGGTCTCTCTTCTCTCTGTTCTCTCTGGTCTCTCTTCTCTCTGTTCTCTCTAGTCTCTCTTCTCTCTGTTATCTCTGGTCTCTCTTATCTCTGTTCTCTCTAGTTTCTCTTCTCTCTTTTCTCTCTGGTCTCTCTTCTCTCTGTTCTCTTTCGCTCTGTTCTCTTTTCTCTCTGTTCTCTCTGGTCTCTTTCTCTCTGGTCTCTCTTCTCTCTGTTCTCTCTTCTCTCTGGTCTCTCTTCTCCCCCCTCTCTCTGTTCCCTCTTCTCTCTGGTCTCTCTCCTCTATGTTCTCTCTGGTCTCTCTTCTCTCTGTTCTCTTTCGCTCTGTTCTCTTTTCTCTCTGTTCTCTCTGGTCTCTCTTCTCTCTGGTCTCTTTCTCTCTTTTCTCTCTGGTCTCTCTTCTCTCTGTTCTCTTTCTCTCTGGTCTCTCTTCTCTCTGTTCTCTCTGGTCTCTCTTCTCTCTGTTCTCTTTCTCTCTGGTCTCTCTTCTCTGTTCTCTGGTCTCTCTTCTCTCTGGTCTCTCTGGTCTCTCTTCTCTCTCTTCTCTCTGTTCTCTCATCTCTCTGTTCTCTCTTCTCTCTGGTCTCTCTTCTCTCTGGTCTCTGTTCTCTCTTCTCTCTGGTCTCTGGTCTCTCTGGTCTCTGTTCTCTGTTCTCTCATCTCTCTGTTCTCTCTGGTCTCTCTTTTCTCTGTTCTCTTTTCTCTCTGGTCTCTCTTCTCTCTGTTCTCTCTGGTCTCTCTTCTCTCTGTTCTCTCTTCTCTCTGGTCTCTCCGTTCTCTCTTCTCTCTGTTATCTCTGGTCTCTCTTCTCTCTGTTCTCTCTGGTCTCTCTTCTCTCTGGCCTCTCTTCTCTCTGTTCTCTCTTCTCTCTGTTCTCTGTTCTCTCTGGTCTCTCTTCTCCCCCCTCTCTCTGTTCCCTTTTCTCTCTGGTCTCTCTCCTCTCTGTTCTCTCTGGTCTCTCTTCTCTCTGTTCTCTCTGGTCTCTCTTCTCTCTGTTCTCTCTAGTCTCTCTTCTCTCTGTTATCTCTGGTCTCTCTTATCTCTGTTCTCTCTAGTCTCTCTTCTCTCTTTTCTCTCTGGTCTCTCTTCTCTCTGTTCTCTTTCGCTCTGTTCTCTTTTCTCTCTGTTCTCTCTGGTCTCTTTCTCTCTGGTCTCTCTTCTCTCTGTTCTCTTTCTCTCTGTTCTCTCTTTTCTCTCTGGTCTCTCTTTTCTCTCTGGTCTCTCTTCTCTCTGTTCTCTTTCTCTCTGTTCTCTCTGTTCTCTCTGGTCTCTCTTCTCTCTGTTCTCTCTGGTCTCTCTTCTCTTTGTTCTCTTTCTCTCTGGTCTCTCTTCTCTCTCTTCTCTCTGTTCTCTCTTCTGTCTGTTCTCTCGTCTCTCTGGTCTCTCTTCTCCCCCTCTCTCTGTTCCCTCTTCTCTCTGGTCTCTCTTCTCTCTGTTCTCTCTCGTCTCCTCTCTGTTCTCTCTAGTCTCTCTTCTCTCTGTTATCTCTGGTCTCTCTTCTCTCTGTTCTCTCTAGTCTCTCTTCTCTCTGTTATCTCTGGTCTCTCTTCTCTCTGTTGTCTTTCTCTCTGGTCTCTCTGGTCTTTCTTCTCTCTTTTCTCTCTGTTCTCTCTGTTCTCTCTGGTCTCTCTTTTCTCTGTTCTCTCTTCTTTCTGTTCTCTCTGGTCTCTCTGGTCTTTCTTCTCTCTGTTCTCTCTTCTCTCTGTTCTCTCTGGTCTCTCTGTTCTCTCTTCTCTCTGGACTCTCTTCTCTCTGTTCTCTCTTCTCTCTCTTCTCTCTAGTCTATGGTCTCTCTTCTCTCTGTTCTCTCTGGTCTCTCTTCTCTCTGTTCTCTCTTCTCTCTGGTCTCTCTTCTCTCTCTTCTCTCTGTTCTCTCTTCTCTCTGGTCTCTCTTCTCTCTCTTCTCTCTGTTCTCTCTCTCTGGTCTCTCTTCTCTCTGGTCTCTCTTCTCTCTGTTCTCTCTGGTCTCTCTTCTCTCTGTTCTCTCTGGTCTTTCTTCTCTCTGTTCTCTCTTCTCTCCTTTTTCTCTCTGTTCTCTCTGGTCTCTGTTACCATTTATCTCTAGTCTCTCTGTTGTGCCTGGTCTCTTTCTCTCTGGTCTCTCTTCTCTGTTCTCTTTCTCTCTGGTCTCTATTCTCTCTGTTCTATTTCTCGCTGTTCTCTTTCTCTCTGTTCTCTTTCTCTCTCTTCTCTCTGGTCTCTGTCTCTCTGGTCTCTCTTCTCTCTGTTCTCTCTGTTCTCTGGTCTCTCTTCTCTCTGTTCTCTCTGGTCTCTGGTCTCTCTTCTCTCTGTTCTCTCTGGTCTCTGGTCTCTCTTCTCTCTGATCTCTGGTCTCTCTTCTCTCTGTTCTCTCTGGTCTCTGGTCTCTCTTCTCGCTGTTCTCTCTGGTCTCTGTTCTCTTTCTCTCTGTTCTCTTTCTCTCTGTTCTCTTTCTCGCTGTTCTCTTTCTCTCTCTTCTCTCTGGTCTCTCTTCTCTCTGGTCTCTCTGGTCTCTCTTCTCTCTGTTCTCTCTGGTCTTTCTTCTCTCTGTTCTCTCTTCTCTCTCTTCTTTTTCTCTCTGTTCTCTCTGGTCTCTGTTACCTTTTATCTCTAGTCTCTCTGTTGTGCCTGGTCTCTTTCTCTCTGGTCTCTCTTCTCTGTTCTCTTTCTCTCTGGTCTCTATTCTCTCTGTTCTCTCTTCTCTCTGTTGTCTCTGGTCTCTCTTCTCTCTGTTCTCTTTCTCTCTGGTCTCTCTTCTCTGTTCTCTTTCTCTCTGGTCTCTGTTCTCGCTGGTCTCGCTTCTCTCTGTTCTCTCTGGTCTCTCTTCTCTCTGTTCTCTATGGTCTCTCTTCTCTCTGTTCTCTCTGGTCTCTCTTCTCTCTGTTCTCTCTTCTCTCTGTTCTCTCTTCTCTCTGGTCTCTCTTCTCCCCCCTCTCTCTGTTCCCTCTTCTCTCTGGTCTCTCTCCTCTATGTTCTCTCTGGTCTCTCTTCTCTCTGTTCTCTCTGGTCTCTCTTCTCTCTGTTCTCTCTAGTCTCCTCTCTGTTATCTCTGGTCTCTCTTCTCTCTGTTCTCTCTAGTCTCTCTTCTCTCTGTTATCTCTGGTCTCTCTTCTCTCTGTTCTCTCTGGTCTCTCTTCTCTCTGGCCTCTCTTCTCTCTGTTCTCTCTTCTCTCTGTTCTCTGTTCTCTCTGGTCTCTCTTCTCCCCCCTCTCTCTGTTCCCTTTTCTCTCTGGTCTCTCTCCTCTCTGTTCTCTCTGGTCTCTCTTCTCCCTGTTCTCTCTGGTCTCTCTTCTCTCTGTTCTCTCTAGTCTCTCTTCTCTCTGTTATCTCTGGTCTCTCTTATCTCTGTTCTCTCTAGTCTCTCTTCTCTCTTTTCTCTCTGGTCTCTCTTCTCTCTGTTCTCTTTCGCTCTGTTCTCTTTTCTCTCTGTTCTCTCTGGTCTCTTTCTCTCTGGTCTCTCTTCTCTCTGTTCTCTTTCTCTCTGTTCTCTCTTTTCTCTCTGGTCTCTCTTCTCTCTGTTCTCTTTCTCTCTGTTCTCTCTGTTCTCTCTGGTCTCTCTTCTCTCTGTTCTCTCTGGTCTCTCTTCTCTTTGTTCTCTTTCTCTCTGGTCTCTCTTCTCTCTCTTCTCTCTGTTCTCTCTTCTGTCTGTTCTCTCGTCTCTCTGGTCTCTCTTCTCCCCTTCTCTCTGTTCCCTCTTCTCTCTGGTCTCTCTTCTCTCTATTCTCTCTCGTCTCCTCTCTGTTCTCTCTAGTCTCTCTTCTCTCTGTTATCTCTGGTCTCTCTTCTCTCTGTTCTCTCTAGTCTCTCTTCTCTCTGTTATCTCTGGTCTCTCTTCTCTCTGTTGTCTTTCTCTCTGTTCTCTTTCTCTCTGTTCTCTCTGGTCTCTCTTCTCTCTGTTCTCTTTCGCTCTGTTCTCTTTTCTCTCTGTTCTCTCTGGTCTCTCTTCTCTCTGGTCTCTTTCTCTCTTTTCTCTCTGGTCTCTCTTCTCTCTGTTCTCTTTCTCTCTGTTCTCTCTGGTCTCTCTTCTCTCTGTTCTCTCTTCTCTCTGTTCTCTTTCTCTCTGGTCTCTCTTCTCTGTTCTCTGGTCTCTCTTCTCTCTGGTCTCTCTGGTCTCTCTTCTCTCTCTTCTCTCTGTTCTCTCATCTCTCTGTTCTCTCTTCTCTCTGGTCTCTCTTCTCTCTGGTCTCTGTTCTCTCTGTTCTCTCTTCTCTCTGGTCTCTCTTCTCTCTGGTCTCTGTTCTCTGTTCTCTCATCTCTCTGTTCTCTCTGGTCTCTCTTTTCTCTGTTCTCTCTTCTCTCTGTTCTCTCTTCTCTCTGGTCTCTCCGTTCTCTCTTCTCTCTGTTATCTCTGGTCTCTCTTCTCTCTGTTCTCTCTGGCCTCTCTTCTCTCTGTTCTCTCTTCTCTCTGTTCTCTGTTCTCTCTGGTCTCTCTTCTCCCCCCTCTCTCTGTTCCCTTTTCTCTCTGGTCTCTCTCCTCTCTGTTCTCTCTGGTCTCTCTTCTCTCTGTTCTCTCTGGTCTCTCTTCTCTCTGTTCTCTCTAGTCTCTCTTCTCTCTGTTATCTCTGGTCTCTCTTATCTCTGTTCTCTCTAGTCTCTCTTCTCTCTTTTCTCTCTGGTCTCTCTTCTCTCTGTTCTCTTTCGCTCTGTTCTCTTTTCTCTCTGTTCTCTCTGGTCTCTTTCTCTCTGGTCTCTCTTCTCTCTGTTCTCTCTTCTCTCTGTTCTCTCTTCTCTCTGGTCTCTCTTCTCCCCCCTCTCTCTGTTCCCTCTTCTCTCTGGTCTCTCTCCTCTATGTTCTCTCTGGTCTCTCTTCTCTCTGTTCTCTTTCGCTCTGTTCTCTTTTCTCTCTGTTCTCTCTGGTCTCTCTTCTCTCTGGTCTCTTTCTCTCTTTTCTCTCTGGTCTCTCTTCTCTCTGTTCTCTTTCTCTCTGTTCTCTCTGGTCTCTCTTCTCTCTGTTCTCTCTGGTCTCTCTTCTCTCTGTTCTCTTTCTCTCTGGTCTCTCTTCTCTGTTCTCTGGTCTCTCTTCTCTCTGGTCTCTCTGGTCTCTCTTCTCTCTCTTCTCTCTGTTCTCTCATCTCTCTGTTCTCTCTTCTCTCTGGTCTCTCTTCTCTCTGGTCTCTGTTCTCTCTGTTCTCTCTTCTCTCTGGTCTCTCTTCTCTCTGGTCTCTGTTCTCTGTTCTCTCATCTCTCTGTTCTCTCTGGTCTCTCTTTTCTCTGTTCTCTCTTCTCTCTGGTCTCTCTTCTCTCTGTTCTCTCTGGTCTCTCTTCTCTCTGTTCTCTCTTCTCTCTGGTCTCTCCGTTCTCTCTTCTCTCTGTTATCTCTGGTCTCTCTTCTCTCTGTTCTCTCTGGTCTCTCTTCTCTCTGGCCTCTCTTCTCTCTGTTCTCTCTTCTCTCTGTTCTCTGTTCTCTCTGGTCTCTCTTCTCCCCCCTCTCTCTGTTCCCTTTTCTCTCTGGTCTCTCTCCTCTCTGTTCTCTCTGGTCTCTCTTCTCTCTGTTCTCTCTGGTCTCTCTTCTCTCTGTTCTCTCTAGTCTCTCTTCTCTCTGTTATCTCTGGTCTCTCTTATCTCTGTTCTCTCTAGTCTCTCTTCTCTCTTTTCTCTCTGGTCTCTCTTCTCTCTGTTCTCTTTCGCTCTGTTCTCTTTTCTCTCTGTTCTCTCTGGTCTCTTTCTCTCTGGTCTCTCTTCTCTCTGTTCTCTTTCTCTCTGTTCTCTCTTTTCTCTCTGGTCTCTCTTCTCTCTGTTCTCTTTCTCTCTGTTCTCTCTGTTCTCTCTGGTCTCTCTTCTCTCTGTTCTCTCTGGTCTCTCTTCTCTTTGTTCTCTTTCTCTCTGGTCTCTCTTCTCTCTCTTCTCTCTGTTCTCTCTTCTGTCTGTTCTCTCGTCTCTCTGGTCTCTCTTCTCCCCCTCTCTCTGTTCCCTCTTCTCTCTGGTCTCTCTTCTCTCTGTTCTCTCTCGTCTCCTCTCTGTTCTCTCTAGTCTCTCTTCTCTCTGTTATCTCTGGTCTCTCTTCTCTCTGTTCTCTCTAGTCTCTCTTCTCTCTGTTATCTCTGGTCTCTCTTCTCTCTGTTGTCTTTCTCTCTGTTCTCTTTCTCTCTGTTCTCTCTGGTCTCTCTTCTCTCTGTTCTCTTTCGCTCTGTTCTCTTTTCTCTCTGTTCTCTCTGGTCTCTCTTCTCTCTGGTCTCTTTCTCTCTTTTCTCTCTGGTCTCTCTTCTCTCTGTTCTCTTTCTCTCTGTTCTCTCTGGTCTCTCTTCTCTCTGTTCTCTTTCTCTCTGGTCTCTCTTCTCTGTTCTCTGGTCTCTCTTCTCTCTGGTCTCTCTTCTCTCTCTTCTCTCTGTTCTCTCATCTCTCTGTTCTCTCTTCTCTCTGGTCTCTCTTCTCTCTGGTCTCTGTTCTCTCTGTTCTCTCTTCTCTCTGGTCTCTCTTCTCTCTGGTCTCTGTTCTCTGTTCTCTCATCTCTCTCTTCTCTCTGGTCTCTCTTTTCTCTGTTCTCTCTTCTCTCTGGTCTCTCTTCTCTCTGTTCTCTCTGGTCTCTCTTCTCTCTGTTCTCTCTTCTCTCTGGTGTCTCCGTTCTCTCTTCTCTCTGTTATCTCTGGTCTCTCTTCTCTCTGTTCTCTCTGGCCTCTCTTCTCTCTGTTCTCTCTTCTCTCTGTTCTCTGTTCTCTCTGGTCTCTCTTCTCCCCCCTCTCTCTGTTCCCTTTTCTCTCTGGTCTCTCTCCTCTCTGTTCTCTCTGGTCTCTCTTCTCTCTGTTCTCTCTGGTCTCTCTTCTCTCTGTTCTCTCTAGTCTCTCTTCTCTCTGTTATCTCTGGTCTCTCTTATCTCTGTTCTCTCTAGTCTCTCTTCTCTCTTTTCTCTCTGGTCTCTCTTCTCTCTGTTCTCTTTCGCTCTGTTCTCTTTTCTCTCTGTTCTCTCTGGTCTCTTTCTCTCTGGTCTCTCTTCTCTCTGTTCTCTCTTCTCTCTGTTCTCTCTTCTCTCTGGTCTCTCTTCTCCCCCCTCTCTCTGTTCCCTCTTCTCTCTGGTCTCTCTCCTCTATGTTCTCTCTGGTCTCTCTTCTCTCTGTTCTCTTTCGCTCTGTTCTCTTTTCTCTCTGTTCTCTCTGGTCTCTCTTCTCTCTGGTCTCTTTCTCTCTTTTCTCTCTGGTCTCTCTTCTCTCTGTTCTCTTTCTCTCTGTTCTCTCTGGTCTCTCTTCTCTCTGTTCTCTCTGTTCTCTTTCTCTCTGGTCTCTCTTCTCTGCTCTCTGGTCTCTCTTCTCTCTGGTCTCTCTGGTCTCTCTTCTCTCTCTTCTCTCTGTTCTCTCATCTCTCTGTTCTCTCTTCTCTCTGGTCTCTCTTCTCTCTGGTCTCTGTTCTCTCTGTTCTCTCTTCTCTCTGGTCTCTCTTCTCTCTGGTCTCTGTTCTCTGTTCTCTCATCTCTCTGTTCTCTCTGGTCTCTCTTTTCTCTGTTCTCTCTTCTCTCTGGTCTCTCTTCTCTCTGTTCTCTCTGGTCTCTCTTCTCTCTGTTCTCTCTTCTCTCTGGTCTCTCCGTTCTCTCTTCTCTCTGTTATCTCTGGTCTCTCTTCTCTCTGTTCTCTCTGGTCTCTCTTCTCTCTGGCCTCTCTTCTCTCTGTTCTCTCTTCTCTCTGTTCTCTGTTCTCTCTGGTCTCTCTTCTCCCCCCTCTCTCTGTTCCCTTTTCTCTCTGGTCTCTCTCCTCTCTGTTCTCTCTGGTCTCTCTTCTCTCTGTTCTCTCTGGTCTCTCTTCTCTCTGTTCTCTCTAGTCTCTCTTCTCTCTGTTATCTCTGGTCTCTCTTATCTCTGTTCTCTCTAGTCTCTCTTCTCTCTTTTCTCTCTGGTCTCTCTTCTCTCTGTTCTCTTTCGCTCTGTTCTCTTTTCTCTCTGTTCTCTCTGGTCTCTTTCTCTCTGGTCTCTCTTCTCTCTGTTCTCTTTCTCTCTGTTCTCTCTTTTCTCTCTGGTCTCTCTTCTCTCTGTTCTCTTTCTCTCTGTTCTCTCTGTTCTCTCTGGTCTCTCTTCTCTCTGTTCTCTCTGGTCTCTCTTCTCTTTGTTCTCTTTCTCTCTGGTCTCTCTTCTCTCTCTTCTCTCTGTTCTCTCTTCTGTCTGTTCTCTCGTCTCTCTGGTCTCTCTTCTCCCCCTCTCTCTGTTCCCTCTTCTCTCTGGTCTCTCTTCTCTCTGTTCTCTCTCGTCTCCTCTCTGTTCTCTCTAGTCTCTCTTCTCTCTGTTATCTCTGGTCTCTCTTCTCTCTGTTCTCTCTAGTCTCTCTTCTCTCTGTTATCTCTGGTCTCTCTTCTCTCTGTTGTCTTTCTCTCTGTTCTCTTTCTCTCTGTTCTCTCTGGTCTCTCTTCTCTCTGTTCTCTTTCGCTCTGTTCTCTTTTCTCTCTGTTCTCTCTGGTCTCTCTTCTCTCTGGTCTCTTTCTCTCTTTTCTCTCTGGTCTCTCTTCTCTCTGTTCTCTTTCTCTCTGTTCTCTCTGGTCTCTCTTCTCTCTGTTCTCTCTTCTCTCTGTTCTCTTTCTCTCTGGTCTCTCTTCTCTGTTCTCTGGTCTCTCTTCTCTCTGGTCTCTCTGGTCTCTCTTCTCTCTCTTCTCTCTGTTCTCTCATCTCTCTGTTCTCTCTTCTCTCTGGTCTCTCTTCTCTCTGGTCTCTGTTCTCTCTGTTCTCTCTTCTCTCTGGTCTCTCTTCTCTCTGGTCTCTGTTCTCTGTTCTCTCATCTCTCTCTTCTCTCTGGTCTCTCTTTTCTCTGTTCTCTCTTCTCTCTGGTCTCTCTTCTCTCTGTTCTCTCTGGTCTCTCTTCTCTCTGTTCTCTCTTCTCTCTGGTGTCTCCGTTCTCTCTTCTCTCTGTTATCTCTGGTCTCTCTTCTCTCTGTTCTCTCTGGCCTCTCTTCTCTCTGTTCTCTCTTCTCTCTGTTCTCTGTTCTCTCTGGTCTCTCTTCTCCCCCCTCTCTCTGTTCCCTTTTCTCTCTGGTCTCTCTCCTCTCTGTTCTCTCTGGTCTCTCTTCTCTCTGTTCTCTCTGGTCTCTCTTCTCTCTGTTCTCTCTAGTCTCTCTTCTCTCTGTTATCTCTGGTCTCTCTTATCTCTGTTCTCTCTAGTCTCTCTTCTCTCTTTTCTCTCTGGTCTCTCTTCTCTCTGTTCTCTTTCGCTCTGTTCTCTTTTCTCTCTGTTCTCTCTGGTCTCTTTCTCTCTGGTCTCTCTTCTCTCTGTTCTCTCTTCTCTCTGTTCTCTCTTCTCTCTGGTCTCTCTTCTCCCCCCTCTCTCTGTTCCCTCTTCTCTCTGGTCTCTCTCCTCTATGTTCTCTCTGGTCTCTCTTCTCTCTGTTCTCTTTCGCTCTGTTCTCTTTTCTCTCTGTTCTCTCTGGTCTCTCTTCTCTCTGGTCTCTTTCTCTCTTTTCTCTCTGGTCTCTCTTCTCTCTGTTCTCTTTCTCTCTGTTCTCTCTGGTCTCTCTTCTCTCTGTTCTCTCTGGTCTCTCTTCTCTCTGTTCTCTTTCTCTCTGGTCTCTCTTCTCTGCTCTCTGGTCTCTCTTCTCTCTGGTCTCTCTGGTCTCTCTTCTCTCTGGTCTCTCTTCTCTCTGGTCTCTGTTCTCTCTGTTCTCTCTTCTCTCTGGTCTCTCTTCTCTCTGGTCTCTGTTCTCTGTTCTCTCATCTCTCTGTTCTCTCTGGTCTCTCTTTTCTCTGTTCTCTCTTCTCTCTGGTCTCTCTTCTCTCTGTTCTCTCTGGTCTCTCTTCTCTCTGTTCTCTCTTCTCTCTGGTCTCTCCGTTCTCTCTTCTCTCTGTTATCTCTGGTCTCTCTTCTCTCTGTTCTCTCTGGTCTCTCTTCTCTCTGGCCTCTCTTCTCTCTGTTCTCTCTTCTCTCTGTTCTCTGTTCTCTCTGGTCTCTCTTCTCCCCCTCTCTCTGTTCCCTTTTCTCTCTGGTCTCTCTCCTCTCTGTTCTCTCTGGTCTCTCTTCTCTCTGTTCTCTCTGGTCTCTCTTCTCTCTGTTCTCTCTAGTCTCTCTTCTCTCTGTTATCTCTGGTCTCTCTTATCTCTGTTCTCTCTAGTCTCTCTTCTCTCTTTTCTCTCTGGTCTCTCTTCTCTCTGTTCTCTTTCGCTCTGTTCTCTTTTCTCTCTGTTCTCTCTGGTCTCTTTCTCTCTGGTCTCTCTTCTCTCTGTTCTCTTTCTCTCTCTTCTCTCTTTTCTCTCTGGTCTCTCTTCTCTCTGTTCTCTTTCGCTCTGTTCTCTTTTCTCTCTGTTCTCTCTGGTCTCTTTCTCTCTGGTCTCTCTTCTCTCTGTTCTCTCTTCTCTCTGTTCTCTCTTCTCTCTGGTCTCTCTTCTCCCCCCTCTCTCTGTTCCCTCTTCTCTCTGGTCTCTCTCCTCTATGTTCTCTCTGGCCTCTCTTCTCTCTGTTCTCTTTCGCTCTGTTCTCTTTTCTCTCTGTTCTCTCTGGTCTCTCTTCTCTCTGGTCTCTTTCTCTCTTTTCTCTCTGGTCTCTCTTCTCTCTGTTCTCTTTCTCTCTGTTCTCTCTGGTCTCTCTTCTCTCTGTTCTCTCTGGTCTCTCTTCTCTCTGTTCTCTTTCTCTCTGGTCTCTCTTCTCTGTTCTCTGGTCTCTCTTCTCTCTGGTCTCTCTTCTCTCTCTTCTCTCTGTTCTCTCATCTCTCTGTTCTCTCTTCTCTCTGGTCTCTCTTCTCTCTGGTCTCTGTTCTCTCTGTTCTCTCTTCTCTCTGGTCTCTCTTCTCTCTGGTCTCTGTTCTCTGTTCTCTCATCTCTCTGTTCTCTCTGGTCTCTCTTTTCTCTGTTCTCTCTTCTCTCTGGTCTCTCTTCTCTCTGTTCTCTCTGGTCTCTCTTCTCTCTGTTCTCTCTTCTCTCTGGTCTCTCCGTTCTCTCTTCTCTCTGTTATCTCTGGTCTCTCTTCTCTCTGTTCTCTCTGGTCTCTCTTCTCTCTGGCCTCTCTTCTCTCTGTTCTCTCTTCTCTCTGTTCTCTGTTCTCTCTGGTCTCTCTTCTCCCCCCTCTCTCTGTTCCCTTTTCTCTCTGGTCTCTCTCCTCTCTGTTCTCTCTGGTCTCTCTTCTCTCTGTTCTCTCTGGTCTCTCTTCTCTCTGTTCTCTCTAGTCTCTCTTCTCTCTGTTATCTCTGGTCTCTCTTATCTCTGTTCTCTCTAGTCTCTCTTCTCTCTTTTCTCTCTGGTCTCTCTTCTCTCTGTTCTCTTTCGCTCTGTTCTCTTTTCTCTCTGTTCTCTCTGGTCTCTTTCTCTCTGGTCTCTCTTCTCTCTGTTCTCTTTCTCTCTGTTCTCTCTTTTCTCTCTGGTCTCTCTTTTCTCTCTGGTCTCTCTTCTCTCTGTTCTCTTTCTCTCTGTTCTCTCTGTTCTCTCTGGTCTCTCTTCTCTCTGTTCTCTCTGGTCTCTCTTCTCTTTGTTCTCTTTCTCTCTGGTCTCTCTTCTCTCTCTTCTCTCTGTTCTCTCTTCTGTCTGTTCTCTCGTCTCTCTGGTCTCTCTTCTCCCCCTCTCTCTGTTCCCTCTTCTCTCTGGTCTCTCTTCTCTCTGTTCTCTCTCGTCTCCTCTCTGTTCTCTCTAGTCTCTCTTCTCTCTGTTATCTCTGGTCTCTCTTCTCTCTGTTCTCTCTAGTCTCTCTTCTCTCTGTTATCTCTGGTCTCTCTTCTCTCTGTTGTCTTTCTCTCTGTTCTCTTTCTCTCTGTTCTCTCTGGTCTCTCTTCTCTCTGTTCTCTTTCGCTCTGTTCTCTTTTCTCTCTGTTCTCTCTGGTCTCTCTTCTCTCTGGTCTCTTTCTCTCTTTTCTCTCTGGTCTCTCTTCTCTCTGTTCTCTTTCTCTCTGTTCTCTCTGGTCTCTCTTCTCTCTGTTCTCTCTGGTCTCTCTTCTCTCTGTTCTCTTTCTCTCTGGTCTCTCTTCTCTGTTCTCTGGTCTCTCTTCTCTCTGGTCTCTCTGGTCTCTCTTCTCTCTCTTCTCTCTGTTCTCTCATCTCTCTGTTCTCTCTTCTCTCTGGTCTCTCTTCTCTCTGTTCTCTCTGTTCTCTCTTCTCTCTGGTCTCTCTTCTCTCTGGTCTCTGTTCTCTGTTCTCTCATCTCTCTGTTCTCTCTGGTCTCTCTTTTCTCTGTTCTCTCTTCTCTCTGGTCTCTCTTCTCTCTGTTCTCTCTGGTCTCTCTTCTCTCTGTTCTCTCTTCTCTCTGGTCTCTCCGTTCTCTCTTCTCTCTGTTCTCTCTGGTGTCTCTGGTCTCTGTTCTCTCTGGTCTCTCTGGTCTCTGGTCTCTGTTCTCTCTGTTCTCTCTGGTCTCTCTTCTCTCTGGTCTCTTTTTCTTTATGACCTCCTGTAACTCTATTAGCCCACCATTCCACACCTCTTCAATTCCACCCTCATCTCCCTCTTTTCTAACAGCTCTAGTTTCCTCCCTTGTTCCCCTCATCTCCCCCCTCTTTTCTAACAGCTCTAGTTTCCTCCCTTGTTCCCCTCATCTCCCTCTTTTCTAACAGCTCTAGTTTCCTCCCTTGTTCCCCTCATGTCCTCTTTTCTCTATTTTTCTCTGTTGCAGAATGACACGGGAAAAGTTCTCCCTGTCATTGCAAGGATGGAACGGCCCACTGGGTGTCGGTGAATGCTGCATGGCGCACTGGACTGGTGCAAGCGCTCTAACAGGGGGGGGGGGGGGGGGGGGTGGTATGATGCATGGTTAACACTGTAGAAGATGCTAGGTTGGGGCTTCAACTGCAAAAGTGAAATGATTGGGAACTACAATCAACTACCTGTAATGACATTTTAGATGTCATGCTTAAATTGGTATAAAAACAGATGGACAATAGTTTGCTTATATAGTTGTCTTTGAGTCCACCACAATTCATAAGAATGGCATAGAAGTCTAGTGTAAGGATAGAGCTGGTACCGTCAGGCCTGGGTTGGTTTGTAGCGGTGCTGTGGGACTCCAGTCGTCTTCTCTTCCCCTCTTAAGACTCTGATCAAATATTGATACTTCATACGGGCCTGCCTGCCTCTCTAGATTAGATCTACTATCCTAGACTAGACACAGAATCCACAATTCATTCAGCCTCTTTGGAGGGAAATACAAGTTCACTGAAATGTTTATTCTTATTATGAAAAACAAACTTGTTTGGGTACTAGGCCTAAAACCTTCCTCAGAGTACATCCTCCAGCTGTCTTCATGTGAAGTCTCCATCCTCCAACTGTCTTCATCTGAAGTCTCCATCCTCTAGATGTCTTCATGTGAAGTCTCCATCCACCAGCTGTCTTCATGTGAAGTCTCCATCCTCCAGCTGTCTTCATGTGAAGTCTCCATCCTCCAGCTGTCTTCATGTGAAGTCTCCATCCTCCAGCTGTCTTCATGTGAAGTCTCCATCCTCCAGCTGTCTTCATGTGAAGTCTCCATCCTCCAGCTGTCTTCATGTGAAGTCTCCATCCTCCAGCTGTCTTCATGTGAAGCCTCCATCCTCCAGCTGTCTTCATGTGAAGTGTCCATCCTCCAGCTGTCTTCATGTGAAGTCTCCATCCTCCAGCTGTCTTCATGTGAAGCCTCCATCCTCCAGCTGTCTTCATGTGAAGCCTCTATCCTCCAACTGTCTTCATGTGAAGTCTCCATCCTCCAGCTGTCTTCATGTGAAGTCTCCATCCTCTAGATGTCTTCATGTGAACTCTCCATCCTCCAGCTGTCTTCATGTGAAGTCTCCATCCTCCAGCTGTCTTCATGTGAAGTCTCCATCCTCCAGCTGTCTTCATGTGAAGTCTCCATCCTCCAACTGTCTTCATGTGAAGTCTCCATTCTCCATCTGTCTTCATGTGAAGTCTCCATCCTCCAGCTGTCTTCATGTGAAGTCTCCATCCTCCAGCTGTCTTCATGTGAAGTTTCCATCCTCCAGCTGTCTTCATGTGAAGTCTCCATCCTCCAGCTGTCTTCATGTGAAGTCTCCATCCTCCAGCTGTCTTCATGTGAAGTCTCCATCCTCCAGCTGTCTTCGTGTGAAGTCTCCATCCTCCAGCTGTCTTCATGTGAAGTCTCCATCCTCCAGCTGTCTTCATGCGAAGTCTCCATCCTCCAGCTGTCTTCATGTGAAGCCTCCATTCTTTCCTTGTCGTCCTGTAAGGTTGTTTTTTACAGGGATATTAGTGAGTGACTCGTAATGGCTATTAGAACTTCTTATGGATCAAAAACCTTTAGCGGGATCGATTTGACAACATCCGGTGAAATGGCCTAGCGCCAAATTCAAATAAAATTACTAGAAATATTAAGCTTTCATGAAATCACACATGCAATACACCAAATTAACCTCTCTGATCTCCCCATCCCGGATCCGGGATCGTGAATACAGACTCAAGCTCATTACCATAACGCAACGTTAACTATTCATGAAAATCGCAAATGAAATGAAATTAATCTATTTGCTCTCAAGCTTAGCCTTTTGTTAACAACACTGTCATCTCAGATTTTCAAAATATGCTTCTCAACCATTGCAAAACAAGCATTTGTGTAACAGAATTGATGGCTAACGTAGCATTTAGCGTAGCATTTAGCATTAGCATTCAGCTGGCAACATTTACACAAAAAAACAGAAAAGCATTCAAATAAAATCATTTACCTTTGAAGAACTTCAGATGTTTTCAATGAGGAGACTCTCAGATTGCAAATGTTCAGTTTTTCCTGAAAGATTATTTGTTTAGGACAAATCGCTCCGTTTTCTGCGTCACGTTTAGCTACGAAAAAACCCCTGTATCCAGGATTGTGTAAATCTATCAGCAAGCTCATTAGCATAACACAACGTTAACTATTCATGAAAATGGCAAATGAAATGAAATGAATCTATTTGCTCTCAAGCTTAGCCTTTTGTTAACAACACTGTCATCTCAGATTTTCAAAATATGCTTTTGAACCATAGCTAAACAAGCATTTGTGTAAGAGTATTGATAGCCTAGCATTGCATTAAGCCTAGCATTCAGCAGGCAACATTTTCCACAAAAAAACATAAAAGCATTCAAATAAAATAATTTACCTTTGAAGAACTTCAGATGTTTTCAATGAGGAGACTCTGTTAGATAGCAAATGTTCCGTTTTTACAAAAAATATTATTTGTGTAGGAGAAACCGCTCCGTTTTGTTCATCACGTTTGGGTAAGAAAAAAAAAAAAAAAAAAGTAATTAAAACGCGAACTTTTTTCCAAATTAACTCCATAATATCGACAGAAACATGGCAAACGATGTTTAGAATCAATCCTCAAAGTGTTTTTCACATATCTATCGACGATAAAATCCATCGTGGCAGTTTACTTTCAATTCTGAAGAAATGGAACGCGCATGGACCTACAGATTACGCACACAGGACATCGGGCGGGACACCGGGTAAATGGTCAATCTTCCAATGATATGCCTACAAACACGTCACAATGCTGCAGACACCTCGGGGAATAGACAGAAAGCGCAGGCTCATTCCTGGCGCATTCACAGCCATATAAGGAGACATTGGAACACAGCACCTTCAGAATCCGGGGCATTTCCTGTATGAAACTTCATCTTGGTTTCGCCTGTTGCATTAGTTCTGGGGCACGCACAGATAATATCTTTGCAGTTTTGGAGACGTCAGAGTTGTGTCTTTCCAAGGCTGTCAATTCCATGCATAGTCGAGCATCTTTTCGTGACAAAATATTGCGCTTAAAACGGGCACGTCTTTTTATCCAATAATGACACAGCGCCCCTATAGGTTCAACAGGTTAAAGCTACACTTGTTGTTAATCCAGCCAACGTGTGAGATTTCAAGCAAACCATGCTATTATCTGAGGACAGCAACCCATCAAACAAAGACAGACGATCATAATTCAACCCGCCAGGCGCGACACGAAACTCAGAAGTAAAGATATAATTCATGCCTTACCTTTGACGAGCTTCTTCTTTTGGCACTCCAGTATGTCCCATAAACATCACAAATGGTCCTTTTGTTCGATTAATTTCGTTGTTATATATCCAAAATGTCAATTTATTTGGCGCGTTTGATCCAGAAAAACGCCGGTTCCAACTCGCGCAACATGACTACAAAATATCTCATAAATGACCTGTAATCTTTGTCCAAACATTTCAAACAACTTTCCTAATACAACTTTAAGTATTTTTTTTACGTAAATAATTGATCAAATTTAAGACGGGATAAACTGTGTTCAATACCGGAGGAAAACAAATTGGAGCGAGCTTTTCAGGTCACGCGCCTCTAACAAACAGTACACTTCACTCGACCCTCGTTCTGAACAGGGCTACTTCTTAATTTCTCAAAGGAAAAACATCAACCAATTTCTAAAGACTGTTGACATCTAGTGGAAGCGATAGGAACTGCAAGCAACTGCCTTAGAATTCTAGATTCCCATTGAAATCCCATTGAAAGAGAGTGACCTCAACATTTTTTCTCCCTGGATGGTTTGTCCTCGGGGTTTCACCTGACAAATAAGTTCTGTTATACTCACAGACATCATTCAAACAGTTTCAGAAACTTCAGTGTGTTTTCTATCCAAAATATACTTATAATATGCATATCGTAGCTTCTGGGCCTGAGTAGCATGCAGTTTACTTTGGGCACGCTTTTCATCCGGACGTGAAAATACCTCCCCCTAGCCTTAAGAAGTTTTTACCAGTTTGACTCTTTCTCTTTCTCTTTATTTTAATCTCTTCCTCTTCTCCTTCCTTCCTTCTGTCTTGCTTACTGTTATGTGTGTCAAGGTAAGGAGCCTGCTTGCTTCCTCTACAGGGTTAAATAAACAACATAATATTTGACCTTTGGGTTTACAGGTTGGGGTCGTGGACTAAATGCCACAATGAAACTCGACTCAGGTGTTCTGGCATGTTTTTGTCATCCTGAGATCATCTACCTGAGAGTGACTGTAACTGCAACTGCAACGAGTGATGTATGAAAACACTTCAGCTCAGACCACAGACCGTTCTGGAGTCCATCTGAGCTGTCTGAGTGTTCTAGAAGCTTCTATTTATTCAGATAGAAGGCTCTGAAAAACAATACAAGTTTTATCGGAGACTTCAAACAAGATGTGAGAACGCACTTGACACAGTTAATGACCCAATTCACCCCCTAGTGTAAACACAAGAGGTGGAGGCAGTGGAGGAAAACTCCACACAAAGCCTGAGGAGCCAGTGTTCTTTGAGTCACAGAACTGGTCTTTATCGTGCTGCCAGGCATACCTAGCAAACTGATGAATTTGCACATGTAGTTAGCCTTGTAGAAATTAGACTCTATATCAATTGAGACAGGCGTAGAGGAGGAATGGAATGCTGTATAGGAAGGAGAGGGAAAAGCAGAGGAAAGGAAAACTGTGAGTGTTGCATTATCCCTCTCCCCCTCTCTCTCTCTCTCTCTCTCTCTCTCTCTCTCCACACACACACTGCAATGTTTTGACTTCTAAAGTGAGGGCTCTTCTGTCTCGTCTCTGTATCATCTCCTCTCTCTCCTTCAAACACACTTTGAACAGGGCTCACTTCAGGGCTCACTTCCCCTGTGGGAGAGGGGTTCCTCCAGAAATTAGTTTCTAATGTCAATCCTTTAAAAAACACTGCAGACTTTGTGTGCAAGATAGAGTGAGATACATAGAGGGGAGAGAGAGCTACAGAGGGAGAGAGAGGGCTACAGAGGGAGAGAAGGCTACAGAGAGAGAGAGAGAGAGCTACAGAGAGAGAGAGAAAGAGAGAGAGAGCTACACACATAGAGAGCTACAGAGAGAGCTACAGAGAGAGAGCGAGGAAAAGAGAGAGCTACAGATAGAGAAAGAAAGAGAGAGCACTACATAGAGAGCTACCTAGAGAGAGAGAACTACACAGAGAGAGAGCTACAGAGTGAACTAGAAAGCTATACAGACAGAGAGCTATATAGATAGAGAGAGAAAGAGAGAGCTACAGAGAGAGAGCTATAGAGAGAGAGCTACACAGAGAGAAAGCTATATAGAGAGAGAGCTACAAAGTGAACTAGAGAGTTGAGAGAGAGAGCTATACAGACAGAGCTATATAGATAGAGAGAAAAAGAGCTACAGAGAGAGAGAGCTACACAGAGAGAGAGAGAGAGAGCTACAGAGAGAGAGCTACAGAGAGAGAGAGCTACAGAGAGAGAGCCACAGAGAGAGACAGAGCTACACAGAGAGAGAGAGAGCTACAGAGAGAGAGAGAGCTACAGAGAGAGAAATAGCTACAAAGCGAACTAGAGAGTTGAGAGAGAGAGAGCTATACAAACAGATCTATATAGATAGAGAGAGAGCTACAGAGAGAGAGCTACAGAGAGAGAGAGCTACAGTGAGAGAGAGCTACAGAGAGAGAGAGAGAGAGAGAGAGCTACAGAGAGAGAGAGATACAGAGAGAGAGAGCCACAGAGAGAGAGAGCTACAGAGAGAGAGAGAGCTACAGAGAGAGAAAGAGCTACAGAGAGAGAGAGAGCTAAAGAGAGAGAGCTACACAGAGAGAGAGAGCTACAGAGAGAGAGATCTAGAAAGTTAAACAGAGAGCTTTACAGAAAGAGAGCTATATAGATAGAGAGCTACAGAGAGAGACAGAGAGAGAGCCACAGAGAGACTGAGCTACACAGAGAGAGAGCGAGAGAGAGAGAGAGAGAGCTACAGAGACAGAAAGAGCTACGGAGAGAGAGCTACAGAGAGAGAACTAAAGAGAGAGAGAGCAACAGAGAGGGAGCCACAGAGAGAGAGCTACAGAGCGAACTAGGAATTAGCGAGAGAGAGCTATACAGAACGAGAGCTATATAGATAGAGAGAGAGGAAGAGAGAGAGAGAGCTACAGTGAGAGACAGCTACAGAGAGAGAGAGCTACAGAGAGAGAGAGAGAGCTACAGAGAGAGAGAGAGAGAGCTACAGAGAGAGAGAGAGAGCTACAGAGAGAGAAAGCTACAGAACGAGAGAGCTACAAAGAGAGCTGCAAAGACAGCTATAGAGAGAGAGAGAGAGAGAGAGCTACAGAGAGAGACAGGGCTACAGAGAGAGAGAGCTACAGAGAGAGGACTACAGAGAGAGACAGGGCTACAGAGAGAGAGAGAGCTACAGAGAGAGAGAGCTACAGAGAGAGATAGAGCTACAAAGAGAGAGAGCAACAGCGAGAGAGAGCTGCAGAGACAGACAGAGCTACAGAGAGAGAAATCTACAGAGAGAAATAGCTACAGAGAGAGAGAGAGAGAGAGCTACAGAGATAGAGAGAGAGAGAGGCAGAGCTTCAGAGAGAGAGAGCTACAGAAAGAGACAGAGCTACAGAGAGAGCTACAGAGAGAGAAAGATATAGATACAGATAGAGATAGAGATACACACAGAGAGAGAGATAGAGAGAGAGAGAGAGCTACAGAGAGAGAGAGAGATGCAGAGAGAGAGATACAGAGAGAGAAAGAGCTACACAGAGAGAGAGAGAGAGAGCTACAGAGAGAGCTACATAGAGAGAGAGCTACAGAGAGAGAGAGAGAGAACTACAGAGGGAGAGCTACCTAGAGAGAGAGAGAGAGAGCTACAGAGAAAGAGAGCTACAGAGAGAGAGAGAGAGATAGCTGCAGAGAGAGAGCTACAGAGACAGAGAGTGAGAGAGCTACAGAGAGAGAGAGAGAGAGAGCCACAGAGAGAGAGAGGGAGAGAGAGAGCTACACAGAGAGAGAGCAATACACACAGAGAGAGGGCTACACAGGGAGATAGTGGTACAGAGAGAGAGCTACAGAGAGAGAGAGAGGTGCAGATAGAGAGAGCTACAGGGAGAGAGATACACAGAAAGAGAGAAAGAGCTACATAGAGAGAGCTACAGAGAGAGAGAGAGAGAGCACTACAGAGAGAGCTACCTAGAGAGAGAGAGAGAGCTACAGAGAGAGAGAGCTACAGAGAGATAGCTACAGAGAGAGAGAGAGAGAGACCTACAGAAAGAGAGAGAGCTACATAGAGAGAGGGCTACAGCGAGAGAGAGCTACAGAGAGAGAGAGCTACAGAGAGAGAGAGAGATACAGAGAGAGAAATAGCTACAGAGAGAGAGAGAGAGAGAGCTAAAGTGAGAGAGCTACACAGAGAGAGAGAGCTACACACAGAGAGATAGAGAGCTACAGAGCGAACTAGAAAGTTAAAGAGAGAGCTTTACAGACAGAGAGCTATATAGATAGAGAACTACAGAGAGAGAGCAACAGAGAGCCACAGAGAGAGACAGAGCTACACAGAGAGAGCGAGAGAGAGAGAGAGCGAGAGAGAGAGAGAGCGACAGAGCTACAGAGAGAGAACTACAGAGAGAGAGCTACAGAGTGAACTAGAAAGTTAAAGAGAGAGCTATACAGACAGAGAGCTATATAGATAGAGAGAGAAAGAGAGAGCTACAGAGAGAGAGCTATAGAGAGAGCTACAGAGAGAGCTATATAGAGAGAGATCTACAAAGCGAACTAGAGAGTTGAGAGAGAGAGAGCTATACAAACAGATCTATATAGATAGAGAGAGAGCTACAGAGAGAGAGAGCTACAGAGAGAGAGAGCTACAGTGAGAGAGAGCTACAGAGAGAGAGAGAGAGAGAGAGAGAGCTACAGAGAGAGAGAGATACAGAGAGAGAGCCACAGAGAGAGAGAGCTACAGAGAGAGAGAGAGCTACAGAGAGAGAAAGAGCTACAGAGAGAGAGAGAGAGCTAAAGAGAGAGAGCTACACAGAGAGAGAGAGCTACAGAGAGAGAGATCGAGCTACAGAGCGAACTAGAAAGTTAAACAGAGAGCTTTACAGACAGAGAGCTATATAGATAGAGAGCTACAGAGAGAGACAGAGAGAGAGCCACAGAGAGACTGAGCTACACAGAGAGAGAGAGCGAGAGAGAGAGAGAGAGCTACAGAGACAGAAAGAGCTACAGAGAGAGAGCTACAGAGAGAGAACTAAAGAGAGAGAGAGCAACAGAGAGGGAGCCACAGAGAGAGAGAGCTACAGAGCGAACTAGGAATTAGCGAGAGAGAGCTATACAGAACGAGAGCTATATAGATAGAGAGAGAGGAAGAGAGAGAGAGAGCTACAGTGAGAGACAGCTACCGAGAGAGAGAGCTACACAGAGAGAGAGAGAGAGCTACAGAGAGAGAGAGAGAGAGCTACAGAGAGAGAAAGCTACAGAACGAGAGAGCTACAAAGAGAGCTGCAAAGACAGCTATAGAGAGAGAGAGAGAGAGAGCTACAGAGAGAGACAGGGCTACAGAGAGAGAGAGCTACAGAGAGAGGACTACAGAGAGAGACAGGGCTACAGAGAGAGAGAGCTACAGAGAGAGAGAGCTACAGAGAGAGATAGAGCTACAAAGAGAGAGAGCAACAGCGAGAGAGAGCTGCAGAGACAGACAGAGCTACAGAGAGAGAAATCTACAGAGAGAAATAGCTACAGAGAGAGAGAGAGCTACAGAGATAGAGAGAGATACAGAGAGAGAGAGAGGCAGAGCTTCAGAGAGAGAGAGCTACAGAAAGAGACAGAGCTACAGAGAGAGCTACAGAGAGAGAAAGATATAGATACAGATAGAGATACACACAGAGAGAGAGATAGAGAGAGAGAGAGAGAGAGAGCTACAGAGAGAGAGAGATGCAGAGAGAGAGATACAGAGAGAGAAAGAGCTACACAGAGAGAGAGAGAGCTACAGAGAGAGCTACATAGAGAGAGAGCTACAGAGAGAGAGAGAGAGAGAACTACAGAGGGAGAGCTACCTAGAGAGAGAGAGAGCTACAGAGAAAGAGAGCTACAGAGAGAGAGAGAGAGAGAGAGAGAGAGAGCTGCAGAGAGAGAGCTACAGAGACAGAGAGTGAGAGAGCTACACAGAGAGAGAGAGCCACAGAGAGAGAGAGGGAGAGAGAGAGCTACACAGAGAGAGAGCAATACACACAGAGAGAGGGCTACACAGAGAGAGAGTGGTACAGAGAGAGAGCTACAGAGAGAGAGAGAGGTGCAGATAGAGAGAGCTACAGGGAGAGAGATACACAGAAAGAGAGAAAGAGCTACATAGAGAGAGCTACAGAGAGAGAGAGAGAGAGAGAGCACTACAGAGAGAGCTACCTAGAGAGAGAGAGAGCTACAGAGAGAGAGCTACAGAGAGATAGCTACAGAGAGAGAGAGAGAGAGACCTACAGAAAGAGAGAGAGCTACATAGAGAGAGGGCTACAGCGAGAGAGAGAGAGAGACCTACAGAGGGAGAGCTACAGAGAGAGAGCTACAGAGAGAGAGAGTGATCTATAGAGAGAGAGAGAGCTACAGAGAGAGAGAGAGAGAGAGAGAGAGAGAGAGCTACAGTAAGAGAACTAGAGAGAGTTCAGAAGAGAGAGAGAGCTAGAGAGAGAGCTACCTAGTGAACAAGAGAGATTTAGAGAGAGAGAGCTACTACTGATCACATTAGACTGTGAATGGAACTCAGCAGTGGAGCTAGGAGATAGAGACTGGGACAGTGTTAAACTGACAGATACAGAGGAGAGAGACTGGAACGGTGCTATAGAGGAGAGAGACTGGGACGGTGTTATAGAGGAGAGGGACTGGGACGGTGCTATAGAGGAGAGAGACTGGGGCGGTGTTATAGAGGAGAGAGACTGGGACGGTGCTACAGAGGAGAGAGACTGGGACGATGTTATAGAGGAGAGAGACTGGGACGGTGTTATAGAGGAGAGAGACTGGGACGGTGTTATAGAGGAGAGAGACTGGGACGGTGTTATAGAGGAGAGAGACTGGGATGGTGTTATAGAGGAGAGAGATTGGGACGGTGCTATAGAGGAGAGAGACTGGGACGGTGTTATAGAGGAGTGAGATTGGGACGGTGTTATAGAGGAGAGAAACTGGGACGGTGTTATAGAGGAGAGAGACTGGGACGGTGTTATAGAGGAGAGAGACTGGGACGGTGCTACAGAGGAGAGAGACTGGGACGGAGCTATAGAGGAGAGAGACTGGGACGGTGTTATAGAGGAGAGAGACTGGGACGGTGTTATAGAGGAGAGAGACTGGGACGGTGTTATAGAGGAGAGAGATTGGGACGGTGCTATAGAGGAGAGAGACTGGGATGGTGTTATAGAGGAGAGAGACTGGGATGGTGTTATAGAGGAGAGAGACTGGGATGGTGTTATAGAGGAGAGAGACTGGGACGGTGTTATAGAGGAGAGAGACTGGGACGGTGTTATAGAGGAGAGAGACTGGGACGGTGTTATAGAGGAGAGAGACTGGGACGGTGTTATAGAGGAGAGAGATTGGGACGGTGTTATAGAGGAGAGAGACTGGGACGGTGTTATAGAGGAGAGAGACTGGGACGGTGTTATAGAGGAGAGAGACTGGGACGGTGCTACAGAGGAGAGAGACTGGGACGGTGCTATAGAGGAGAGAGACTGGGACGGTGTTATAGAGGAGAGAGACTGGGACGGTGTTATAGAGGAGAGAGATTGGGACGGTGCTATAGAGGAGAGAGACTGGGACGGTGTTATAGAGGAGAGAGACTGGGACGGTGTTATAGAGGAGAGAGACTGGGACGGTGTTATAGAGGAGAGAGATTGGGACGGTGCTATAGAGGAGAGAGACTGGGACGGTGTTATAGAGGAGAGAGACTGGGACGGTGTTATAGAGGAGAGAGACTGGGACGGTGCTATAGAGGAGAGAGATTGGGACGGTGTTATAGAGGAGAGAGATTGGGACGGTGTTATAGAGGAGAGAGACTGGGACGGTGTTATAGAGGAGAGAGACTGGGACGGTGCTACAGAGGAGAGAGATTGGGACGGTGTTATAGAGGAGAGAGACTGGGACGGTGCTATAGAGGAGAGAGACTGGGACGGTGCAATAGAGGAGAGAGACTGGGACGGTGCTATAGAGGAGAGAGACTGGGACGGTGCTATAGAGGAGAGAGACTGGGACGGTGTTATAGAGGAGAGAGACTGGGACGGTGCTATAGAGGAGTGAGACTGGGACGGTGTTATAGAGGAGAGAGATTGGGACGGTGTTATAGAGGAGAGAGACTGGGACGGTGTTATAGAAGAGAGAGACTGGGACGGTGTTATAGAGGAGAGAGACTGGGACGGTGCTACAGAGGAGAGAGACTGGGACGGTGCTATAGAGGAGAGAGACTGGGACGGTGTTATAGAGGAGAGAGACTGGGACGGTGTTATAGAGGAGAGAGATTGGGACGGTGCTATAGAGGAGAGAGACTGGGACGGTGTTATAGAGGAGAGAGACTGGGACGGTGTTATAGAGGAGAGAGACTGGGACGGTGTTATAGAGGAGAGAGATTGGGACGGTGCATAGAGGAGAGAGACTGGGATGGTGTTATAGAGGAGAGAGACTGGGATGGTGTTATAGAGGAGAGAGACTGGGATGGTGTTATAGAGGAGAGAGACTGGGACGGTGTTATAGAGGAGAGAGACTGGGACGGTGTTATAGAGGAGAGAGACTGGGACGGTGTTATAGAGGAGAGAGACTGGGACGGTGTTATAGAGGAGAGAGATTGGGACGGTGCTATAGAGGAGAGAGACTGGGACGGTGCTATAGAGGAGAGAGACTGGGACGGTGTTATAGAGGAGAGAGACTGGGACGGTGCTATAGAGGAGAGAGACTGGGACGGTGTTATAGAGGAGAGAGATTGGGACGGTGTTATAGAGGAGAGAGACTGGGACGGTGTTATAGAAGAGAGAGACTGGGACGGTGTTATAGAGGAGAGAGACTGGGACGGTGCTACAGAGGAGAGAGACTGGGACGGTGCTATAGAGGAGAGAGACTGGGACGGTGTTATAGAGGAGAGAGACTGGGACGGTGTTATAGAGGAGAGAGATTGGGACGGTGCTATAGAGGAGAGAGACTGGGACGGTGTTATAGAGGAGAGAGACTGGGACGGTGTTATAGAGGAGAGAGACTGGGACGGTGTTATAGAGGAGAGAGATTGGGACGGTGCATAGAGGAGAGTGACTGGGATGGTGTTATAGAGGAGAGAGACTGGGATGGTGTTATAGAGGAGAGAGACTGGGACGGTGTTATAGAGGAGAGAGACTGGGACGGTGTTATAGAGGAGAGAGACTGGGACGGTGTTATAGAGGAGAGAGACTGGGACGGTGTTATAGAGGAGAGAGACTGGGACGGTGCTATAGAGGAGAGAGATTGGGACGGTGTTATAGAGGAGAGAGATTGGGACGGTGTTATAGAGGAGAGAGACTGGGACGGTGTTATAGAGGAGAGAGACTGGGACGGTGCTACAGAGGAGAGAGATTGGGACGGTGTTATAGAGGAGAGAGACTGGGACGGTGCTATAGAGGAGAGAGACTGGGACGGTGCAATAGAGGAGAGAGACTGGGACGGTGCTATAGAGGAGAGGGACTGGGACGGTGCTATAGAGGAGAGAGACTGGGACGGTGTTATAGAGGAGAGAGACTGGGACGGTGCTATAGAGGAGAGAGACTGGGACGGTGTTATAGAGGAGAGAGATTGGGACGGTGTTATAGAGGAGAGAGACTGGGACGGTGTTATAGAAGAGAGAGACTGGGACGGTGTTATAGAGGAGAGAGACTGGGACGGTGCTACAGAGGAGAGAGACTGGGACGGTGCTATAGAGGAGAGAGACTGGGACGGTGTTATAGAGGAGAGAGACTGGGACGGTGTTATAGAGGAGAGAGATTGGGACGGTGCTATAGAGGAGAGAGACTGGGACGGTGTTATAGAGGAGAGAGACTGGGACGGTGTTATAGAGGAGAGAGACTGGGACGGTGTTATAGAGGAGAGAGATTGGGACGGTGCATAGAGGAGAGAGACTGGGATGGTGTTATAGAGGAGAGAGACTGGGATGGTGTTATAGAGGAGAGAGACTGGGATGGTGTTATAGAGGAGAGAGACTGGGACGGTGTTATAGAGGAGAGAGACTGGGACGGTGTTATAGAGGAGAGAGACTGGGACGGTGTTATAGAGGAGAGAGACTGGGACGGTGTTATAGAGGAGAGAGATTGGGACGGTGTTATAGAGGAGAGAGACTGGGACGGTGTTATAGAGGAGAGAGACTGGGACGGTGCTATAGAGGAGAGAGACTGGGACGGTGTTATAGAGGAGAGAGACTGGGACGGTGTTATAGAGGAGAGAGACTGGGAAGGTGTTATAGAGGAGAGAGATTGGGACGGTGCTATAGAGGAGAGAGACTGGGACGGTGTTATAGAGGAGAGAGACTGGGACGGTGTTATAGAGGAGAGAGACTGGGATGGTGTTATAGAGGAGAGAGATTGGGACTGTGCTATAGAGGAGAGAGACTGGGATGGTGTTATAGAGGAGAGAGACTGGGACGGTGCTATAGAGGAGAGAGACTAGGACGGTGTTATAGAGGAGAGAGACTGGGACGGTGTTATAGAGGAGAGAGATTGGGACGGTGCTATAGAGGAGAGAGACTGGGACGGTGTTATAGAGGAGAGCGACTGGGACGGTGTTATAGAGGAGAGAGACTGGGACGGTGTTATAGAGGAGAGAGACTGGGACGGTGCTATAGAGGAGAGAGACTGGGACGGTGCAATAGAGGAGAGAGACTGGGACGTTGCTATAGAGGAGAGAGACTGGGACGGTGCTATAGAGGAGAGAGACTGGGACGGTGTTATAGAGGAGAGAGACTGGGACGGTGCTATAGAGGAGAGAGACTGGGACGGTGTTATAGAGGAGAGAGATTGGGACGGTGTTATAGAGGAGAGAGACTGGGACGGTGTTATAGAAGAGAGAGACTGGGACGGTGTTATAGAGGAGAGAGACTGGGACGGTGCTACAGAGGAGAGAGACTGGGACGGTGCTATAGAGGAGAGAGACTGGGACGGTGTTATAGAGGAGAGAGACTGGGACGGTGTTATAGAGGAGAGAGATTGGGACGGTGCTATAGAGGAGAGAGACTGGGACGGTGTTATAGAGGAGAGAGACTGGGACGGTGTTATAGAGGAGAGAGACTGGGACGGTGTTATAGAGGAGAGAGATTGGGACGGTGCATAGAGGAGAGAGACTGGGACGGTGTTATAGAGGAGAGAGACTGGGACGGCTCTATAGGGGAGAGAGACTGGGACGGTGCAATAGAGGAGAGAGACTGGGACGGTGCTATAGAGGAGGGAGACTGGGACGGTGCTATAGAGGAGAGAGACTGGGACGGTGTTATAGAGGAGAGAGACTGGGACGGTGCTATAGAGGAGAGAGATTGGGACGGTGTTATAGAGGAGAGAGACTGGGACGGTGTTATAGAGGAGAGAGACCGGGACGGTGTTATAGAGGAGAGAGACTGGGACGGTGCTACAGAGGAGAGAGACTGGGACGTTGTTATAGAGGTGAGAGACTGGGGCGGTGTTATAGAGGAGAGAGATTGGGACGGTGTTATAGAGGAGAGAGACTGGGACGGTGTTATAGAGGAGAGAGACTGGGATGGTGTTATAGAGGAGAGAGACTGGGACGGTGCTACAGAGGAGAGAGACTGGGACGGTGCTATAGAGGAGAGAGACTGGGACGGTGTTATAGAGGAGAGAGACTGGGACGGTGTTATAGAGGAGAGAGACTGGGACGGTGTTATAGAGGAGAGAGATTGGGACGGTGCTATAGAGGAGAGAGACTGGGACGGTGTTATAGAGGAGAGAGACTGGGACGGTGTTATAGAGGAGAGAGACTGGGATGGTGTTATAGAGGAGAGAGATTGGGACTGTGCTATAGAGGAGAGAGACTGGGATGGTGTTATAGAGGAGAGAGACTGGGACGGTGCTATAGAGGAGAGAGACTAGGACGGTGTTATAGAGGAGAGAGACTGGGACGGTGTTATAGAGGAGAGAGATTGGGACGGTGCTATAGAGGAGAGAGACTGGGACGGTGTTATAGAGGAGAGCGACTGGGACGGTGTTATAGAGGAGAGAGACTGGGACGGTGTTATAGAGGAGAGAGACTGGGACGGTGCTATAGAGGAGAGAGACTGGGACGGTGCAATAGAGGAGAGAGACTGGGACGTTGCTATAGAGGAGAGAGACTGGGACGGTGCTATAGAGGAGAGAGACTGGGACGGTGTTATAGAGGAGAGAGACTGGGACGGTGCTATAGAGGAGAGAGACTGGGACGGTGTTATAGAGGAGAGAGATTGGGACGGTGTTATAGAGGAGAGAGACTGGGACGGTGTTATAGAAGAGAGAGACTGGGACGGTGTTATAGAGGAGAGAGACTGGGACGGTGCTACAGAGGAGAGAGACTGGGACGGTGCTATAGAGGAGAGAGACTGGGACGGTGTTATAGAGGAGAGAGACTGGGACGGTGTTATAGAGGAGAGAGATTGGGACGGTGCTATAGAGGAGAGAGACTGGGACGGTGTTATAGAGGAGAGAGACTGGGACGGTGTTATAGAGGAGAGAGACTGGGACGGTGTTATAGAGGAGAGAGATTGGGACGGTGCATAGAGGAGAGAGACTGGGACGGTGTTATAGAGGAGAGAGACTGGGACGGCTCTATAGGGGAGAGAGACTGGGACGGTGCAATAGAGGAGAGAGACTGGGACGGTGCTATAGAGGAGGGAGACTGGGACGGTGCTATAGAGGAGAGAGACTGGGACGGTGTTATAGAGGAGAGAGACTGGGACGGTGCTATAGAGGAGAGAGATTGGGACGGTGTTATAGAGGAGAGAGACTGGGACGGTGTTATAGAGGAGAGAGACCGGGACGTTGTTATAGAGGAGAGAGACTGGGACGGTGCTACAGAGGAGAGAGACTGGGACGTTGTTATAGAGGTGAGAGACTGGGGCGGTGTTATAGAGGAGAGAGATTGGGACGGTGTTATAGAGGAGAGAGACTGGGACGGTGTTATAGAGGAGAGAGACTGGGATGGTGTTATAGAGGAGAGAGATTGGGACTGTGCTATAGAGGAGAGAGACTGGGATGGTGTTATAGAGGAGAGAGACTGGGACGGTGTTATAGAGGAGAGAGATTGGGACGGTGTTATAGAGGAGAGAGACTGGGACGGTGTTATAGAGGAGAGAGACTGGGACGGTGTTATAGAGGAGAGAGACTGGGACGGTGCTACAGAGGAGAGAGACTGGGACGGTGCTATAGAGGAGAGAGACTGGGACGGTGTTATAGAGGAGAGAGACTGGGACGGTGTTATAGAGGAGAGAGACTGGGACGGTGTTATAGAGGAGAGAGATTGGGACGGTGCTATAGAGGAGAGAGACTGGGACGGTGTTATAGAGGAGAGAGACTGGGACGGTGTTATAGAGGAGAGAGACTGGGACGGTGCTATAGAGGAGAGAGACTGGGACGGTGTTATAGAGGAGAGAGACTGGGACGGTGCTACAGAGGAGAGAGACTGGGACGGTGCTATAGAGGAGAGAGACTAGGACGGTGTTATAGAGGAGAGAGACTGGGACGGTGTTATAGAGGAGAGAGATTGGGACGGTGCTATAGAGGAGAGAGACTGGGACGGTGTTATAGAGGAGAGCGACTGGGACGGTGTTATAGAGGAGAGAGACTGGGACGATGTTATAGAGGAGAGAGATTGGGACGGTGCATAGAGGAGAGAGACTGGGACGGTGTTATAGAGGAGAGAGACTGGGACGGTGTTATAGAGGAGAGAGACTGGGACGGTGTTATAGAGGAGAGAGACTGGGACGGTGTTATAGAGGAGAGAGACTGGGACGGTGTTATAGAGGAGAGAGATTGGGACGATGCTATAGAGGAGAGAGATTGGGACGGTGTTATAGAGGAGAGAGATTGGGACGGTGTTATAGAGGAGAGAGATTGGGACGGTGCTATAGAGGAGAGAGATTGGGACGGTGTTATAGAGGAGAGAGACTGGGACGGTGTTATAGAGGAGAGAGATTGGGACGGTGCTATAGAGGAGAGAGACTGGGACGGTGTTATAGAGGAGAGAGACTGGGACGGTGTTATAGAGGAGAGAGACTGGGACGGTGTTATAGAGGAGAGAGATTGGGACGGTGCATAGAGGAGAGAGACTGGGATGGTGTTATAGAGGAGAGAGACTGGGATGGTGTTATAGAGGAGAGAGACTGGGATGGTGTTATAGAGGAGAGAGACTGGGACGGTGTTATAGAGGAGAGAGACTGGGACGGTGTTATAGAGGAGAGAGACTGGGACGGTGTTATAGAGGAGAGAGACTGGGACGGTGTTATAGAGGAGAGAGATTGGGACGGTGCTATAGAGGAGAGAGACTGGGACGGTGCTATAGAGGAGAGAGACTGGGACGGTGTTATAGAGGAGAGAGACTGGGACGGTGCTATAGAGGAGAGAGACTGGGACGGTGTTATAGAGGAGAGAGATTGGGACGGTGTTATAGAGGAGAGAGACTGGGACGGTGTTATAGAAGAGAGAGACTGGGACGGTGTTATAGAGGAGAGAGACTGGGACGGTGCTACAGAGGAGAGAGACTGGGACGGTGCTATAGAGGAGAGAGACTGGGACGGTGTTATAGAGGAGAGAGACTGGGACGGTGTTATAGAGGAGAGAGATTGGGACGGTGCTATAGAGGAGAGAGACTGGGACGGTGTTATAGAGGAGAGAGACTGGGACGGTGTTATAGAGGAGAGAGACTGGGACGGTGTTATAGAGGAGAGAGATTGGGACGGTGCATAGAGGAGAGTGACTGGGATGGTGTTATAGAGGAGAGAGACTGGGATGGTGTTATAGAGGAGAGAGACTGGGACGGTGTTATAGAGGAGAGAGACTGGGACGGTGTTATAGAGGAGAGAGACTGGGACGGTGTTATAGAGGAGAGAGACTGGGACGGTGTTATAGAGGAGAGAGACTGGGACGGTGCTATAGAGGAGAGAGATTGGGACGGTGTTATAGAGGAGAGAGATTGGGACGGTGTTATAGAGGAGAGAGACTGGGACGGTGTTATAGAGGAGAGAGACTGGGACGGTGCTACAGAGGAGAGAGATTGGGACGGTGTTATAGAGGAGAGAGACTGGGACGGTGCTATAGAGGAGAGAGACTGGGACGGTGCAATAGAGGAGAGAGACTGGGACGGTGCTATAGAGGAGAGGGACTGGGACGGTGCTATAGAGGAGAGAGACTGGGACGGTGTTATAGAGGAGAGAGACTGGGACGGTGCTATAGAGGAGAGAGACTGGGACGGTGTTATAGAGGAGAGAGATTGGGACGGTGTTATAGAGGAGAGAGACTGGGACGGTGTTATAGAAGAGAGAGACTGGGACGGTGTTATAGAGGAGAGAGACTGGGACGGTGCTACAGAGGAGAGAGACTGGGACGGTGCTATAGAGGAGAGAGACTGGGACGGTGTTATAGAGGAGAGAGACTGGGACGGTGTTATAGAGGAGAGAGATTGGGACGGTGCTATAGAGGAGAGAGACTGGGACGGTGTTATAGAGGAGAGAGACTGGGACGGTGTTATAGAGGAGAGAGACTGGGACGGTGTTATAGAGGAGAGAGATTGGGACGGTGCATAGAGGAGAGAGACTGGGATGGTGTTATAGAGGAGAGAGACTGGGATGGTGTTATAGAGGAGAGAGACTGGGATGGTGTTATAGAGGAGAGAGACTGGGACGGTGTTATAGAGGAGAGAGACTGGGACGGTGTTATAGAGGAGAGAGACTGGGACGGTGTTATAGAGGAGAGAGACTGGGACGGTGTTATAGAGGAGAGAGATTGGGACGGTGTTATAGAGGAGAGAGACTGGGACGGTGTTATAGAGGAGAGAGACTGGGACGGTGCTATAGAGGAGAGAGACTGGGACGGTGTTATAGAGGAGAGAGACTGGGACGGTGTTATAGAGGAGAGAGACTGGGAAGGTGTTATAGAGGAGAGAGATTGGGACGGTGCTATAGAGGAGAGAGACTGGGACGGTGTTATAGAGGAGAGAGACTGGGACGGTGTTATAGAGGAGAGAGACTGGGATGGTGTTATAGAGGAGAGAGATTGGGACTGTGCTATAGAGGAGAGAGACTGGGATGGTGTTATAGAGGAGAGAGACTGGGACGGTGCTATAGAGGAGAGAGACTAGGACGGTGTTATAGAGGAGAGAGACTGGGACGGTGTTATAGAGGAGAGAGATTGGGACGGTGCTATAGAGGAGAGAGACTGGGACGGTGTTATAGAGGAGAGCGACTGGGACGGTGTTATAGAGGAGAGAGACTGGGACGGTGTTATAGAGGAGAGAGACTGGGACGGTGCTATAGAGGAGAGAGACTGGGACGGTGCAATAGAGGAGAGAGACTGGGACGTTGCTATAGAGGAGAGAGACTGGGACGGTGCTATAGAGGAGAGAGACTGGGACGGTGTTATAGAGGAGAGAGACTGGGACGGTGCTATAGAGGAGAGAGACTGGGACGGTGTTATAGAGGAGAGAGATTGGGACGGTGTTATAGAGGAGAGAGACTGGGACGGTGTTATAGAAGAGAGAGACTGGGACGGTGTTATAGAGGTGAGAGACTGGGACGGTGCTACAGAGGAGAGAGACTGGGACGGTGCTATAGAGGAGAGAGACTGGGACGGTGTTATAGAGGAGAGAGACTGGGACGGTGTTATAGAGGAGAGAGATTGGGACGGTGCTATAGAGGAGAGAGACTGGGACGGTGTTATAGAGGAGAGAGACTGGGACGGTGTTATAGAGGAGAGAGACTGGGACGGTGTTATAGAGGAGAGAGATTGGGACGGTGCATAGAGGAGAGAGACTGGGACGGTGTTATAGAGGAGAGAGACTGGGACGGCTCTATAGGGGAGAGAGACTGGGACGGTGCAATAGAGGAGAGAGACTGGGACGGTGCTATAGAGGAGGGAGACTGGGACGGTGCTATAGAGGAGAGAGACTGGGACGGTGTTATAGAGGAGAGAGACTGGGACGGTGCTATAGAGGAGAGAGATTGGGACGGTGTTATAGAGGAGAGAGACTGGGACGGTGTTATAGAGGAGAGAGACCGGGACGGTGTTATAGAGGAGAGAGACTGGGACGGTGCTACAGAGGAGAGAGACTGGGACGTTGTTATAGAGGTGAGAGACTGGGGCGGTGTTATAGAGGAGAGAGATTGGGACGGTGTTATAGAGGAGAGAGACTGGGACGGTGTTATAGAGGAGAGAGACTGGGATGGTGTTATAGAGGAGAGAGACTGGGACGGTGCTACAGAGGAGAGAGACTGGGACGGTGCTATAGAGGAGAGAGACTGGGACGGTGTTATAGAGGAGAGAGACTGGGACGGTGTTATAGAGGAGAGAGACTGGGACGGTGTTATAGAGGAGAGAGATTGGGACGGTGCTATAGAGGAGAGAGACTGGGACGGTGTTATAGAGGAGAGAGACTGGGACGGTGTTATAGAGGAGAGAGACTGGGATGGTGTTATAGAGGAGAGAGATTGGGACTGTGCTATAGAGGAGAGAGACTGGGATGGTGTTATAGAGGAGAGAGACTGGGACGGTGCTATAGAGGAGAGAGACTAGGACGGTGTTATAGAGGAGAGAGACTGGGACGGTGTTATAGAGGAGAGAGATTGGGACGGTGCTATAGAGGAGAGAGACTGGGACGGTGTTATAGAGGAGAGCGACTGGGACGGTGTTATAGAGGAGAGAGACTGGGACGGTGTTATAGAGGAGAGAGACTGGGACGGTGCTATAGAGGAGAGAGACTGGGACGGTGCAATAGAGGAGAGAGACTGGGACGTTGCTATAGAGGAGAGAGACTGGGACGGTGCTATAGAGGAGAGAGACTGGGACGGTGTTATAGAGGAGAGAGACTGGGACGGTGCTATAGAGGAGAGAGACTGGGACGGTGTTATAGAGGAGAGAGATTGGGACGGTGTTATAGAGGAGAGAGACTGGGACGGTGTTATAGAAGAGAGAGACTGGGACGGTGTTATAGAGGAGAGAGACTGGGACGGTGCTACAGAGGAGAGAGACTGGGACGGTGCTATAGAGGAGAGAGACTGGGACGGTGTTATAGAGGAGAGAGACTGGGACGGTGTTATAGAGGAGAGAGATTGGGACGGTGCTATAGAGGAGAGAGACTGGGACGGTGTTATAGAGGAGAGAGACTGGGACGGTGTTATAGAGGAGAGAGACTGGGACGGTGTTATAGAGGAGAGAGATTGGGACGGTGCATAGAGGAGAGAGACTGGGACGGTGTTATAGAGGAGAGAGACTGGGACGGCTCTATAGGGGAGAGAGACTGGGACGGTGCAATAGAGGAGAGAGACTGGGACGGTGCTATAGAGGAGGGAGACTGGGACGGTGCTATAGAGGAGAGAGACTGGGACGGTGTTATAGAGGAGAGAGACTGGGACGGTGCTATAGAGGAGAGAGATTGGGACGGTGTTATAGAGGAGAGAGACTGGGACGGTGTTATAGAGGAGAGAGACCGGGACGTTGTTATAGAGGAGAGAGACTGGGACGGTGCTACAGAGGAGAGAGACTGGGACGTTGTTATAGAGGTGAGAGACTGGGGCGGTGTTATAGAGGAGAGAGATTGGGACGGTGTTATAGAGGAGAGAGACTGGGACGGTGTTATAGAGGAGAGAGACTGGGATGGTGTTATAGAGGAGAGAGATTGGGACTGTGCTATAGAGGAGAGAGACTGGGATGGTGTTATAGAGGAGAGAGACTGGGACGGTGTTATAGAGGAGAGAGATTGGGACGGTGTTATAGAGGAGAGAGACTGGGACGGTGTTATAGAGGAGAGAGACTGGGACGGTGTTATAGAGGAGAGAGACTGGGACGGTGCTACAGAGGAGAGAGACTGGGACGGTGCTATAGAGGAGAGAGACTGGGACGGTGTTATAGAGGAGAGAGACTGGGACGGTGTTATAGAGGAGAGAGACTGGGACGGTGTTATAGAGGAGAGAGATTGGGACGGTGCTATAGAGGAGAGAGACTGGGACGGTGTTATAGAGGAGAGAGACTGGGACGGTGTTATAGAGGAGAGAGACTGGGACGGTGCTATAGAGGAGAGAGACTGGGACGGTGTTATAGAGGAGAGAGACTGGGACGGTGCTACAGAGGAGAGAGACTGGGACGGTGCTATAGAGGAGAGAGACTAGGACGGTGTTATAGAGGAGAGAGACTGGGACGGTGTTATAGAGGAGAGAGATTGGGACGGTGCTATAGAGGAGAGAGACTGGGACGGTGTTATAGAGGAGAGCGACTGGGACGGTGTTATAGAGGAGAGAGACTGGGACGATGTTATAGAGGAGAGAGATTGGGACGGTGCATAGAGGAGAGAGACTGGGACGGTGTTATAGAGGAGAGAGACTGGGACGGTGTTATAGAGGAGAGAGACTGGGACGGTGTTATAGAGGAGAGAGACTGGGACGGTGTTATAGAGGAGAGAGACTGGGACGGTGTTATAGAGGAGAGAGATTGGGACGATGCTATAGAGGAGAGAGATTGGGACGGTGTGTGTGTCTTGGTAGAAGCACCATTTCAGGCTCTAGCCCTGAAGGGGACCGAGGGGACAGGCTCCAGTATTAAGCCCCAAATTTGTTTTCTATCTCTGCCTCGTTAACTGATTAACCAGTTCCTCTTAATGAGGTTCTGTTGCTCGCGGCAACCCACATCAACTCTCGCTGGGCCTCCTGTGCCACGCCGAATGGGATAGTTTTAACCCAGGAACAGTTCTCTGTGTTCCCTGTGACACAATGGATACGGACTGTTGTCTGTGGAATATTTCCCCTCTTGCTGAGGATTATGGGTATTATGCTAAACAGACCACTGTCTTTAGTATGAACAAACCTCCTCTCCTCTCTAAATCTCCAGAAGATCTCAGAGGAGTGTTGTGATTATCAGGGTCTGGTGGACCAGTCGTTGATAACCTGTCTAAAGATGTCAGCGTTTACTACCTCTTGTTACGACTGTCTGGTCCCCTACCCTGTTGAATTATTTTTCTACCTGTGGTTGCATTTGGGTTACCCATCTTCAACTAGGAATCCTACGGGACTACAGGTTGATACTGATACACCTTTGTGATCTCTCTGATCTCCTGTTCTACCAGAATCTCTGACCTGTGTGTCTCTGCCGTTGTTTCCTATTGCAGCAGCCAAGAGTTTGCTCAACAAGAAGGCAGATGTCAAGGTAAGACCCCCCCCCCCCTCCCTCTCTTCTTCTTCTCTGTCTCTCAATTCAATTCCATTTCAAAGAGCTTTATTACCATGGGAAACTTATGTTAACATTGCCAAAGCAAGTGAAATAGATAATCAACAGAAGTGAAATAAACAATAAACAAAATGAACAGTAAACATTACACTCACAAACTATATGCAGTACTGATCTTTCTCAGTCTCTCTGCCCCCCCCTCTCTCTCTGCTACATTTTTCTCTCTCTCTCTCTCTCTCTCCTCTCTCTCTCTCTCTCTCTCTTGCTCTCTCTGCTCTCAATCTCCTCTCTCTCCATCTCCTCTCTTTCTCTCTCCTCTCTCTCCATCTCCTCTCCCTCTTTCTCTCTGCTCCCTCTCTCTCTCCTCTCTCTTCATCTCCTCTCTCTCTCTCCTCTCTGTCTGCTCTCTCTCCTCTCTCCCTCCCCTCTCTCTCTCTCTGCTCTCTCTCCTATCTCCCTCTCTCCTCCCTCTCTCTGCTCTCTCTCCTCTCTCCTCTCTCCTCCATCTCTCTCTGCTCTCTCTCCTCTCTCCCTCTCCTCCCTCTCTCTCTGCTCTCTCTCCCTCTCTCTCTCTGCTCTCTCTCCTCTCTCCCTCTCCTCCATCTCCTGTCTCTCTCTCTCTCAATTACATTTCAATTTAAAGGGCTTTATTGTCATGGGAAACGTATGTTAACATTTCCAAAGCAAGTGAAGTAGATAATAAACAAAAGTGAAATAAACAATATAAAATGAACACTCTCTCTCTTAGATCAGTTATCAGGGTTAAGACCCTGTTCCTGTCTCCTCGCCTTTATTCTCTCTCTTGTTGTGTCTCATTCTCTCTCCCCTGCTTTCTCCCCACCCCCACTGTCTCTCTCCCTCTCCCCCCTGCTTTCTCTCCCTCCCCTCCCCCTCTTTCTCTCTCGCCCCTCTTTCCCTCTCCCTCTCCCCCCTTTTTCTGTCCCTCTGCTTTTGCTTAGTTTGTTTCTCTGTAATTAAAAGTGTCTCTTGCTCAGTGATTTGTGAACATCTTTATTTCAGAGTGTGCTGTCTGTGATGCATGGGAGAGAGTGTTGATTCGTTTTGCAATCATCATAAAATAGTTTGTGTGTGTGTGTGTGTGTGTGTGTCTGTGTCTGTGTCTGTGTCTGTGTCTGTGTGTGTGTGTGTGTGTGTGTGTGTGTGTGTGTGTGTGTGTGTGTGTGTGTGTGTGTGTGTGTGTGTGTGTGTGTGTGTGTGTGAGCTTTGTGGTAGCTGTTTTCTGGTCTGTTTATTCAGTAGGAATTGTGACTACAGTTCCAGGAATAGACATGAGTCTGAACCCTGGAAACACACCAGGCAGAAATAGACTCTCAGTCACACACACACACACACGTCCCCCTGCTCCTCTCCACGCCACACTCATAATCGCCTAGCAACAGGCCCCTGACACACTCCTCCTCTGTCTTTCCCACTCTCTCGTTATTATTTCCCTGGTTGTATCTCTCCTCTCACCCCTCTCCTTGTCTCCTCTGACCCCTCGTACTCCTCTCCTCTCCTTGTCTCCTCTGACCCCTCTTACTCCTCTCCTCTCCTTGTCTCCTCTGACCCCTCGTACCCCTCTCCTTGTCCCCTCTGACCCCTCGTACACCTCTCCTTGTCTCCTCTGACCCCTTGTACACCTCTCCTTGTTCCCTCTGACCCCTCGTACTCCTCTCCTTGTCTCCTCTGACCCCTCGTACTCCTCTCCTTGTCTCCTCTGACCACTCTGACCCCTCTTATTCCTCTCCTTGTCCCCTCTGACCCCTCTTACTCCTCTCCTTGTCTCCTCTGACCCCTCCCCTTGTCTCCTCTGACCACTCTGACCCCTCTTACTCCTCTCCTTGTCTCCTCTGACCCCTCTCCTTGTCTCCTCTGACCACTCTGACCCCTCTTACTCCTCTCCTTGTCTCCTCTGACCCCTCTACTTGTCTCCTCTCTCCTCCCTCTCTCTGCTCTCTCTCCTCTCTCCTCTCTCCTCCATCTCTCTCTGCTATCTCTCCTCTCTCCCTCTCCTCCCTCTCTCTCTGCTCTCTCTCCTCTCTCCCTCTCTCTCTCTGCTCTCTCTCCTCTCTCCCTCTCCTCCATCTCCTGTCTCTCTCTCTCTCAATTAAATTTCAATTTAAAGGGCTTTATTGTCATGGGAAACGTATGTTAACATTTCCAAAGCAAGTGAAGTAGATAATAAACAAAAGTGAAATAAACAATATAAAATGAACACTCTCTCTCTTAGATCAGTTATCAGGGTTAAGACCCTGTTCCTGTCTCCTCGCCTTTATTCTCTCTCTTGTTGTGTCTCATTCTCTCTCCCCTGCTTTCTCCCCACCCCCACTGTCTCTCTCCCTCTCCCCCCTGCTTTCTCTCCTTGTCTCCTCTGACCCCTCGTACTCCTCTCCTTGTCTCCTCTGACCCCTCGTACTCCTCTCCTTGTCTCCTCTGACCCCTCTTACACCTCTCCTTGTCTCCTCTGACCCTTCTGACCCCTTGTACACCTCTCCTTGTCTCCTCTGACCCCTCTTACTCCTCTCCTTGTCCCCTCTGACCCCTCGTACTCCTCTCCTTGTCTCCTCTGACCCCTCGTACACTTCTCCTTGTCTCCTCTGACCCCTCGTACTCCTCTCCTCTCCTTGTCTCCTCTGACCCCTCTTACTCCTCTCCTCTCCTTGTCTCCTCTGACCCCTCTTACTCCTCTCCTTGTCTCCTCTGACCCCTCCCCTTGTCTCCTCTGACCACTCTGACCCCTCTTACTCCTCTCCTTGTCTCCTCTGACCCCTCTCCTTGTCTCCTCTGACCACTCTGACCCCTCTTACTCCTCTCCTTGTCTCCTCTGACCCCTCTACTTGTCTCCTCTCTCCTCCCTCTCTCTGCTCTCTCTCCTCTCTCCTCTCTCCTCCATCTCTCTCTGCTCTCTCTCCTCTCTCCCTCTCCTCCCTCTCTCTCTGCTCTCTCTCCTCTCTCCCTCTCTCTCTCTGCTCTCTCTCCTCTCTCCCTCTCCTCCATCTCCTGTCTCTCTCTCTCTCAATTAAATTTCAATTTAAAGGGCTTTATTGTCATGGGAAACGTATGTTAACATTTCCAAAGCAAGTGAAGTAGATAATAAACAAAAGTGAAATAAACAATATAAAATGAACACTCTCTCTCTTAGATCAGTTATCAGGGTTAAGACCCTGTTCCTGTCTCCTCGCCTTTATTCTCTCTCTTGTTGTGTCTCATTCTCTCTCCCCTGCTTTCTCCCCACCCCCACTGTCTCTCTCCCTCTCCCCCCTGCTTTCTCTCCTTGTCTCCTCTGACCCCTCGTACTCCTCTCCTTGTCTCCTCTGACCCCTCGTACTCCTCTCCTTGTCTCCTCTGACCCCTCTTACACCTCTCCTTGTCTCCTCTGACCCTTCTGACCCCTTGTACACCTCTCCTTGTCTCCTCTGACCCCTCTTACTCCTCTCCTTGTCCCCTCTGACCCCTCGTACTCCTCTCCTTGTCTCCTCTGACCCCTCGTACACTTCTCCTTGTCTCCTCTGACCCCTCGTACTCCTCTCCTCTCCTTGTCTCCTCTAACCCCTCTTACTCCTCTCCTCTCCTTGTCTCCTCTGACCCCTCTTACTCCTCTCCTTGTCTCCTCTGACCCCTCCCCTTGTCTCCTCTGACCACTCTGACCCCTCTTACTCCTCTCCTTGTCTCCTCTGACCCCTCTCCTTGTCTCCTCTGACCACTCTGACCCCTCTTACTCCTCTCCTTGTCTCCTCTGACCCCTCTACTTGTCTCCTCTCTCCTCCCTCTCTCTGCTCTCTCTCCTCTCTCCTCTCTCCTCCATCTCTCTCTGCTCTCTCTCCTCTCTCCCTCTCCTCCCTCTCTCTCTGCTCTCTCTCCTCTCTCCCTCTCTCTCTGCTCTCTCTCCTCTCTCCCTCTCCTCCATCTCCTGTCTCTCTCTCTCTCAATTAAATTTCAATTTAAAGGGCTTTATTGTCATGGGAAACGTATGTTAACATTTCCAAAGCAAGTGAAGTAGATAATAAACAAAAGTGAAATAAACAATATAAAATGAACACTCTCTCTCTTAGATCAGTTATCAGGGTTAAGACCCTGTTCCTGTCTCCTCGCCTTTATTCTCTCTCTTGTTGTGTCTCATTCTCTCTCCCCTGCTTTCTCCCCACCCCCACTGTCTCTCTCCCTCTCCCCCCTGCTTTCTCTCCTTGTCTCCTCTGACCCCTCGTACTCCTCTCCTTGTCTCCTCTGACCCCTCGTACTCCTCTCCTTGTCTCCTCTGACCCCTCTTACACCTCTCCTTGTCTCCTCTGACCCTTCTGACCCCTTGTACACCTCTCCTTGTCTCCTCTGACCCCTCTTACTCCTCTCCTTGTCCCCTCTGACCCCTCGTACTCCTCTCCTTGTCTCCTCTGACCCCTCGTACACTTCTCCTTGTCTCCTCTGACCCCTCGTACTCCTCTCCTCTCCTTGTCTCCTCTGACCCCTCTTACTCCTCTCCTCTCCTTGTCTCCTCTGACCCCTCGTACTCCTCTCCTTGTCCCCTCTGACCCCTCGTACACCTCTCCTTGTCTCCTCTGACCCCTTGTACACCTCTCCTTGTTCCCTCTGACCCCTCGTACTCCTCTCCTTGTCTCCTCTGACCCCTCGTACTCCTCTCCTTGTCTCCTCTGACCACTCTGACCCCTCTTACTCCTCTCCTTGTCCCCTCTGACCCCTCTTACTCCTCTCCTTGTCTCCTCTGACCCCTCCCCTTGTCTCCTCTGACCACTCTGACCCCTCTTACTCCTCTCCTTGTCTCCTCTGACCCCTCTCCTTGTCTCCTCTGACCACTCTGACCCCTCTTACTCCTCTCCTTGTCCACTCTGACCCCTCTTACTCCTCTCCTTGTCTCCTCTGACCCCTATTCTTGTCTCCTCTGACCCCTCTGTCTCCTCTTCTTGTCTCCTCAGATTAATATTTTTTTGTTGATTTTTGTTAACCTTTATTTAACTAGGCAAGTCAGTTAAGAACAAATAACTTTTACAATGACAGCCTAGGAACAGTGGGTTAGCTGCCTTGTTCAGGGGCAGAACGACAGATTTTTACCTTGTCAGCTCAGGGATTCGATGTACTCTAACCTGCCGTCCCAAAAGCCTTGTGTTGAGTACAGTATAACAGTCAGACACTCCAGTCTTGTGTTGAGTACAGTATAACAGCCAGACACTCCAGTCTTGTGTTGAGTACAGTATAACAGCCAGACACTCCAGTCTTGTGTTGAGTACAGTATAACAGCCAGACACTCCAGTGTTGTGTTTATTACAGTATAACAGCCAGACACTCCAGTCTTGTGTTGAGTACAGTATAACAGCCAGACACTCCATTCTTGTGTTGAGTACAGTATAACAGCCAGACACTCCAGTCTTGTGTTGAGTACAGTATAACAGCCAGACACTCCAGTGTTGTGTTAAGTACAGTATAACAGCCAGACACTCCAGTGTTGTGTTGAGTACAGTATAACAGCCAGACACTCCAGTCTTGTGTTGAGTACAGTATGACAGTCAGACACTCCAGTGTTGTGTTGAGTACAGTATAACAGCCAGACACTCCAGTCTTGTGTTGAGTACAGTATAACAGCCAGACACTCCAGTCTTGTGTTGAGTACAGTATAACAGCCAGACACTCCAGTCTTGTGTTGATTACAGTATAACAGTCAGACACTCCAGTCTTGTGTTGAGTACAGTATAACAGCCAGACACTCCAGTCTTGTGTTGAGTACAGTATAACAGCCAGACACTCCAGTGTTGTGTTGAGTACAGTATAACAGCCAGACACTCCAGTCTTGTGTTGAGTACAGTATAACAGCCAGACACTCCAGTCTTGTGTTGATTACAGTATAACAGTCAGACACTCCAGTCTTGTGTTGAGTACAGTATAACAGCCAGACACTCCAGTCTTGTG
>NC_092176.1:37077483-37092483 GCF_045791955.1 Oncorhynchus clarkii lewisi | reverse complement strand
ACTGGGGACAGCAAGGAGTCATCATGTCAGGTAGTCCTGGGGCATGGTCCTAGGGCTCAGGTCCTCCGAGAGAGAGAAAGAGAGAAGGAGAGAATTAGAGAACGCACACTTCGATTCACACAGGACACCGAATAGGACAGGAGAAGTACTCCAGATATAACAAACTGACCCTAGCCCCCCGACACATAAACTACTGCAGCATAAATACTGGAGGCTGAGACGTTAACGTTAACCCTTTCACCACCATGGCCCATCCTCCATCTAGAGAATCCACTGTTGTTAACCCTGTGTTGTCTCCCCTCTCCCTGCACAGCCCCAGACACCACAGACCAACAGCACCAAAAACAGCATAGTCACCAGCCCCAAAGGAAACGTCCCTACTCCTGTTCTGGTATTTACCTTTGATCCCTCTCTGTCTGTCTGTCTGTCTGTCTGTCTGTCTGTCTGTCTGTCTGTCTGTCTGTCTGTCTGTCTGTCTGTCTGGCTGTCTGTCTGTCTGTTGTTTAGTGTCACTTTAGATCAGCTATGGTGCTGTGCTGTCTTTGACAGGTGTGGCTCTGTGCTGTCTCTGACACGTGTGGCTCTTATGTGCTGTCTCTGACAGGTGTGGCTCTATGTGCTGTCCCTGACAGGTGTGGCTCTGTGCTGTCTCTGACACGTGTGGCTCTTATGTGCTGTCTCTGACAGGTGTGGCTCTATGTGCTGTCTCTGACAGGTGTGGCTCTGTGCTGTCTCTGACACGTGTGGCTCTATGTGCTGTCTCTGACAGGTGTGGCTCTGTGCTGTCTCTGACAGGTGTGGCTCTGTGCTGTCTCTGACACGTGTGGCTCTATGTGCTGTCTCTGACAGGTGTGGCTCTGTGCTGTCTCTGACACGTGTGGCTCTATGTGCTGTCTCTGACACGTGTGGCTCTATGTGCTGTCTCTGACAGGTGTGGCTCTGTGCTGTCTCTGACAGGTGTGGCTCTGTGCTGTCTCTGACAGGTGTGGCTCTGTGCTGTCTCTGACAGGTGTGGCTCTGTGCTGTCTCTGACACGTGTGGCTCTATGTGCTGTCTCTGACACGTGTGGCTCTGTGCTGTCTCTGACACGTGTGGCTCTATGTGCTGTCTCTGACACGTTATAGACTAGTTGAAGCATGGTAGGCCTACTCCTTAAGGTGGGTTGGTTTACCACATAAACTTAATATATTCACTTTTAAATCACTTAAGATAAAAAAAAAGTGTCTGATAAATGTCCATATTACTCTACAACGGCCTCTCTCCGGTGATTAGGGGTACATTGGGTCCCAGTGAACAACATTGGATTAGGTAATAGTTGGATTAGGTAATAGTTTCATTAGGTAATAGTTGGGTTAGGTAATAGTTGGATTAGGTAATAGTTGGTTTCGGTAATAGTTAGGTTAGGTAATAGTTAGGTTAGGTAATAGTTGGGATAGGTAATAGTTGGGATAGGTAATAGTTAGGTTAGGTAATAGTTAGGTTAGGTAATAGTTGGATTAGGTAATAGTTAGATTAGGTAATAGTTAGGTTAGGTAATAGTTGGATTAGGTAATAGTTGGTTTCGGTAATAGTTAGGTTAGGTAATAGTTAGTTTCGGTAATAGTTAGGTTAGGTAATAGTTGGGATAGGTAATAGTTAGGTTAGGTAATAGTTAGGTTAGGTAAAAGTTGGGTTAGGTAATAGTTAGGTTAGGTAAAAGTTGGATTAGGTAATAGTTGGGATAGGCAATAGTTGGATTAGGTAATAGTTGGTTTCGGTAATAGTTAGGTTAGGTAATAGTTGGATTAGGTAATAGTTGGTTTCGGTAATAGTTAGGTTAGGTAATAGTTAGTTTCGGTAATAGTTAGGTTAGGTAATAGTTGGGATAGGTAATAGTTAGGTTAGGTAATAGTTAGGTTAGGTAAAAGTTGGGTTAGGTAATAGTTAGGTTAGGTAAAAGTTGGATTAGGTAATAGTTGGGATAGGTAATAGTTGGATTAGGTAATAGTTGGTTTCGGTAATAGTTAGGTTAGGTAATAGTTGGTTTCGGTAATAGTTAGGTTAGGTAATAGTCTGGATAGGTAATAGTTAGGTTAGGTAATAGTTAGGTTAGGTAATAGTTGGGTTAGGTAATAGTTAGGTTAGGTAATAGTTGTATCAGGTAATAGTTGGGATAGGTAATAGTTGGGTTAAGTAATAGTTGGTTTTGGTAATAGTTAGGTTAGGTAATAGTTAGGTTAGGTAATAGTTGGGTTAGGTAATAGTTAGGTTAGGTAATAGTTGGGTTAGGTAATAGTTGGTTTCGGTAATAGTTAGGCTAGGTAATAGTTAGGTTAGGTTATAGTAGGGGGTAGGTAATAGTTGGGTTAGGTAATAGTTGGCTACACTCTCCGTAGCCGATGTGAGCAAGACCTTTAAAAAGGTCAACATTCACAAGGCCGGACGCATTACCAGGACGTGTACTCAGAGCATGCGCGGGCCAACTGGCAAGTGTCTTCACTGACATTTTCAAACTCTCCCTGACCGAGTCTGTAAAGGCTGGTCATGAAAGGCTGGTCATGACTCACATCAACACCATCATCCTGGAAACCCTAGACCCACTCCAATTCGCATACCGTCCCAACAGATCCACAGATGACACAATCTCAATCGCACTCCACACTGCCATTTCCCATAGGAAGACCTATGTAAGAATGTTGTTCGTTGACTACAGCTCAGCGTTCATCACCATAGTGTCCACAAAACTCATCACTAAGATAAGGACCCTGTGACTAAACACCTCCCTCTGCAACTTGATCCTAGACTTCCTGATTGGCCACCCTCAGGTGATAAATGTAGGCAACAACACATCTGCCACGCTGATCCTCACCACTGGGGCCCCTCAGGGGTGCATGCTTAGTCCCCTCCTGATCTCCCTGTTCACCCACGACTGCATGGCCAGACTCCAACATCATCATTAAATGTGCAGATGACACAACAGCTGTAGGCCTGATCACAGACAACGATGAGACAGCCTATAGGGATGAGGTCAGAGACCTGGCAGTGTAGTGCCAGGACAACAACCTCTCCCTCAACGTGATCAAGACAAAGGAGCTGATCGTGGACTACAGGAAAAGAAGGGCCGAACAGGCCCCATTAACATCGACGGGGCTGTAGTGGAGCAGGTTGAGAGTCTCAAGTTCCTTGGTGTCCACATCACCAACAAATTATCATGGACCTTTTCCCCCTCAGGAGACTGAAAAGATTTGGCATGGGCTCTCCAGATCCTCAAAAAATTATACAGCTGCACCATCGAGACCATGCTGAGCATCACCAGGCATCACCGCCTGGTATGGCAACTGCTGAGCATCCTACCTTAAGTTGCTACAGAGGGTAGTGGGTACGGCCCAGTACATCTCTGGGTCCTAACTTCCTTCCATCCAGGACCTGTATACTAGGCAGTGTCAGAGGAAGGCCCCAAAAAATAGCCACCCTAGTCATAGACCCCTCTCTCTGCTACCACACTACCGCACTGGCAAGCGGTACCCGGAGCGCCAAGTCTAGGACCAAAAGGCTCCTTAACAGCTTCTAAACCCAAGCCATAAGACTACTGAACAATTCATCAAATGGCCACCCAGACTATTAACAATGACCCTCCCCCCTCCCATACACACACACACTGCTTCTACTCGTTTTTTATTATCTATGCATAGTCACTCTACCCCTTACTACCTAATATTTTGGTAACAGTTGGGTTAGGTAATAGTTAGTTTAGGTAATATTTAGGTAATGGTTGGGTTAGGTAATAGTTAGTTTAGGTAATATTTAGGTAATGGTTGGGTTAGGTAATAGTTAGTTTAGGTAATATTTAGGTAATGGTTGGGTTAGGTAATAGTTCATTTAGGTAATATTTAGGTAATAGTTGTGTTAGTTAATAGTTGGTTTAGGTAATATTTAGGTAATAGTTGGGTTAGGTAATAGTTGGTTTAGGTAATATTTAGGTAGTAGTTGGGTAATAGTTGGGTTAGTTAATAGTTGGTTTAGGTAATAGTTAGGTAATAGTTGGTTAGGTAATAGTTGGTTTAGGTAATATTTAGGTAATAGTTGGGATAGGTAAAAGTTGGGTTAGGTAATAGTTGGGATAGGTAATAGTTGGGTTAGGTAATAGTTGGTTTAGGTAATAGTTAGGTAGTAGTTGGGTAATAGTTGGGTTAGTTAATAGTTGGTTTAGGTAATAGTTAGGTAATAGTCGGGTAATAGTACGGCTAGGTAATTTTAAACTTCCCAACCTCCCTAACCCTCCCTCCCTCCCTTACCTTCACACCCTCCCTAACCCTCCCTCCCTAACCCTCCCTCCCTATCCCTCCCTCCCTCCCTCCCTCCCTCCCTCCCTCCCTCCCTGCCTCCCTCCCTAACCTTCCCAACTTCCCTAACTATCCATCCCTAGCCTTCCCACCCTCCATAACCCTCCTTCCCTCCCTCCCTCCCTCCCTCCCTCCCTCCCTCCCTCCCTCCCTCCCTCCCTCCCTCCCTCCCTCCCTCCCTCCCTCCCTCCCTCCCTCCCTCCCTCCCTCCCTCCCTCCCTCCCTCCCTCCCTAACCCTCCCTCCCTCCCTTACCTTCACACCCTCCCTAACCCTCCCTCCCTAACCCTCCCACCCTCCATAACCCTCCTTCCCTCCCTCCACACCTTCCCTCCCTCCCTCCTTCCCTAACATTCCCTCCCTCCATATCCCTCCCTCCCCTTGCGTCCTCAATCTGCAGTCAAACCCCAGGTACTTTGTTCTCTTCTCTCTCCCCATCTCCCAAACTGTTGTCCAGGGCAACGGTTGTCATGACGACAATGTCATAATCATGTAGGAGACAGCTGGCTGGTGATTGGTCATCGGAAGGTGTCACTTTCTGGGGAGAGTGCTCGGAATGGTGTGGGGGAAAGTGTGTGTGTGCCTGCGTGTGTGATGCGTGTCAAATGAGGCTTCTAATAGAACTGTCGAGAGAGAGAGAGAGAGAGAGAGAGAGAGAGAGAGAGAGAGAGAGAGAGAGAGAGAGAGAGAGAGAGAGAGAGAGAGAGAGAGAGAGAGAGAGAGAGAGAGAGAGAGGGAGGGAGGGAGGGAGGGAGGGAGGGAGGGAGGGAGGGAGGGAGGGAGGGAGGGAGGGAGGGAGGGAGGGAGGGAGGGAGGGAGGGGAGATAGAAAAAATGGGGTCCTGTCATGGTGTAATGGCATTTTAGAGTAGCTTTTACCTCACTCAGCGTGACAGCACCGGAAACTCTTCTGTAAACAGTAAACCCACTTAGCAGCAGATGCTGACGTGCCTACTACAGTACAGAACAACCCAGACTAGGTTGAAGTATACGGCCTTCGTTGACTCATAGCAGTCTCCTGTTAAGTAGAAAACACACCGTGCCGACGAGGGGCTTAAGCTAGAGGATGGCCGGCTGTGAACAGTGGCGATTCAACACGTATAAGTAGAATCGTTGGGAAGGAACAGATCTGACATGTGTCCCTGTATTACCACATGTTATGTGTCCGACAGAAACAGTCGAGTCAAGAGGATTACCGTAGTTGTGGCTTCTTCATAATGTTCTCTATGGTGTACTGTACCCTATGTGCTTTTGTGGGGCGCAACGTTCCTGCAGGGTTTCTGTGAGGGTCTGCTGCATACACTTTTGTGTATTTGTGTTTTCAGACTTGTCTCTGATGATTGTGTGTGTGTGTGTGTGTGTGTGTGTGTGTGTGTGTGTGTGTGTGTGTGTGTGTGTGTGTGTGTGTGTGTGTGTGTGTGTGTGTGTGTGTGTGTGTGTGTGTGTGTGTGTGTGTGTGTGTGTGTGTGTGAGAGAGAGAGAGTGGGTAAGTAGAGCTCTGCAGAATGATTAGCAGACATGGTGTGTTTGTAACTTTTACCCAGAGTTCTCTCTGACCGTTCAAGCCATGTTCCTCTCCTCCGGCTCAGCGCGAACGTGTGTGTGTGTGTGTTTTCTAAATTTATTCAGCTCATCCACCCCTCAACTCTATCACTCCAGAAGAATCTCTTCCAGTTTTAACCAGTTTTCACCTTTTGCTTTGACCTCATCTGACATACAGTGCAATCAGAAAGTATTCAGACCCCTTGACCTTTTCTAAAATGGATTAAATCAATTTGGTTCCTCATCAATCTATTATGAAAAAGAGAAAACAGGTTTTTATACAATTTAGCAAATGTATTGAAAATAAATCAACAGAAATACCTTATTTACATAAGTATTCAGACTCTTTGCTATGAGACTCGAAATTGAGCTCAGGTGCATCCTGTTTCTGTCATGGTTCCACCTGTCACCAGAGGACATTAGAGACCGTCCTAGAGACATTAAGGACACAGGTTGTCATGGTTCCACCTGTCACCAGAGGGCAGCAGAGACCGCCCTAAAGACATTGACGACATTCTGGTTGTCATGGTTCCACCTGTCACCAGAGGACAGCAGAGACCATCCTAGAGACATTAACGACACTCAAGTTGTCATGGTTCCACCTTTCACCAGAGGGCAGCAGAGACCGTCCTAGAGACAATAACGACACTCAGGTTGTCATGGTTCCACCTGTCACCAGAGGGCAGCAGAGACCGTCCTAGAGACATTAACGACACTCAGGTTGTCATGGTTCCACGTGTCACCAGAGGACAGCAGAGCCCGTCCTAGAGACATTAACGACACTCAGGTTGTCATGGTTCCACGTGTCACCAGAGGGCGGCAGAGACCGTCCTAGAGACATTAACGACACTCAGGTGTGTCTTATTTACTCATGATGATTTCCCAGTTAAAAAAGGTGTGTTTTCTGTTGTGCTCTGCAGAAGATTGAGTTGTTCACCGTGTGCGTCTGTTTCCTGACTGAGTTCGAGACTTAGTGTTTGTTGTTTTTCAAGTGTACTGTGATATTACGGTTACAGTTTCTCAGTAAAAAAATATGTTTATCCTTAACCACTGGTTCCCTGTGTGGTCTCTTATCTTCTCCAACCTCACTACGTCACAGTTTCCATTGATCATCCTTGAGATGTTTCTACAACTTAATTCGGAGTCCACCTGTGGTAAATGCAATTGATTGGACATGATTTGGAAAGGCACACACCTGTCTATATAAGGTCCCACAGTTGACAATGCATGTCAGAGCAAAAACCAAGCCATGAGGTCAAAGGAATTGTCCATAGAGCTCCGAGACAGGATTGTGTTGAGGCACAGATCTGGGGAAGGGTACCAAAAATGTCTGTAGCATTGAAGGTCCACAAGAACCCAGTGGTCTCCATCATTCATAAAAGGAAGAAGTTTGTAGTTCAAAGACTCTTCCTAGAGCTGGCCAACCGACCAAACTGAGCAATCAACGGAGAAGGGCCTTGGTCAGGGAGGTGACCATGAACCCGATGGTCACTCTGACAGAGCTTCAGAGTTCCTCAGTGGAGATGGGAGAACCTTCCAGAAGGACAACCATCTCTGCAGCACTCAAACCAATCAGGCCGTTATGGTAGAGTGGCCAGACGGAAGCCAATCCTCAGTAAAAGGCACATGACAGCCCACTTGGAGTTTGCCAAAAGGCTCCTAAAGACTCTCAGACCGTGAGAAACAAGATTCTCTGGTCTGATGAAACCAAGATTGAACTCTTTGGCCTGAATGCCAAGTGTCACGTCTGGAGGAAACCTGGCACCATCACTACGGTGAAGCATGGTGGTGGCAGCATCATGCTGTGGGGATGTTTATAAGCGGCAGGGACTGGGAGACTAGTCAGGATCGAAAGAAAGATGGCGCAAATGGCGCAAAGTACAGAGAGATCATTGATGAAAACCTGCTCCAGAGCGCTCAGGACCTCAGACTGGGGCGAAGGTTCACCTTCCAACAGGACAACGACCCTAAGCACACAGCCACGATAACGCAGGAGTGGCTTCGGGACAAGTCTCTGAATGTCCTTGAGCGGCCCAGCCAGAGCCCGGACTTGAACTTGATCTCTCGCTGGAGAGACCTGAAAATAGCTCTGCCGCTGGCCCCCCCCCCCATCCAACCTGACAGAGCTTGAGAGGATCTGCAGAGAAGATTGGGAGAAATTCCCCAAATACAGGTGTGCCAAGCTTGTAGCATCATACCCAAGAAGACTCAAGGCTGTAATCGCTGCCAAAGATGATTCAACAAAGTACTGAGTAAAGGGTCTGACTACTTATGTAAATGTGATATTTCAGTTATTTATTTGTTATACATTTTCAAAGATTTCTAAAAATCTGTTTGGCTTTGTCATGATGAGGTATTGTGATGTCATTATGGGGTATTGTGTGTAGATTGATGAAGGAAAAAAACTATTTTAATGAATTTTAGAATAAGGTCAAGGGGTCTAAATACTTTCCTAATGTACTGTAAACATACCTTCAACCTCATCTGACCTAGATATACAGACCTTTAACCTCATCTGACCTAGATATACTGACCTTCAACCTCATCTGACCTAGATATACAGACCTTCAACCTCATCTGACCTAGATATACAGACCTTTAACCTAATCTGACCTACATATACAAACCTTCAACCTCATCTGACCTAGATATACAGACCTTCAACCTCATCTGACCTAGATATACAGACCTTTAACCTCATCTGACCTAGATATACAGACCTTTAACCTCATCTGACCTAGATATACAGACCTTCAACCTCATCTGACCTAGATATACAGACCTTTAACCTCATCTGACCTAGATATACAGACCTTCAACCTCATCTGACCTAGATATACAGACCTTCAACCTCATCTGACCTACATATACAGAACTTTAACCTCATCTGACCTAGATATACAGACCTTCAACCTCATCTGACCTAGATATACAGACCTTTAACCTCATCTGACCTAGATATACAGACCTTTAACCTCATCTGACCTAGATATACAGACCTTTAACCTCATCTGACCTAGATATACAGACCTTCAACCTCATCTGACCTACAGTACCAGTCAAAGGTTGGACACACCTACTCATTCAAGGGTTTTTCTTTATTTTTAACTATTTTCTACATTGTAGTATTACTTGTGAAGACATCAAAACTATGAATGAACACATGGAATCATGTAGTAACTAAAAAAAGTGTTAAACAAATCAAAATATATTTTAGATTTTAGATTCTTCAAAGTGGCAACCCTTTTCCTTGATGACCGCTTTGCACACGCTTTGCATTATCTCAACCAGTTTCATGAGGTATTCATCTGGAATGCTTTTCAAACAGTCTTGAAGGATTTCCCACGTATGCTGAGCAATCAACCCAATCTCAATTTTGGGTGATTGTTGAGGCCAGGTTATCTGATGCAGCACTCCATCACTCTCCTTCTTGGTCAAATAGCCCTTACACAGCTAGGAGGTGTGTTTTGGGTCATTGTCCTGTTGAAAAACAAATGATAGTACCACTAAGTGCAAACCGGATGTGATGGCGTATTGTTGCAGAATGCAGCGTGTTCTCTATGTTTTGTTAGGTCAGGGTGTGACTCGGGTGGGAAAATCTATGTTTTCTATCTCTTTGTTTTTGGCCGAGCGTGGTTCCCAATCAGAGGCAGCTGTCTATAGTGGTCTCTGATTGGGGGTCATATATAATTTGTCATTTTCCTTTTGGTTTTCGTGGGATCTTGTTTTCTATTTAGTATCTGTTCCTGACAGAACTTTTCACTTTGGCTTTTGTTATTTTGTTTAAGTGTTTTTTGAATAAAATGAATCTGTGCTTTGGTCTACTATTCCTACCACCAACGAGAGCCGTTAAAATGACAGTGTCACCAGCAAAGCACCCCCACACCATCACACCTCCTCCATGCTTCATGGTGGGAACCACACATCATCCGTTCACCTACAGATCATCCGTTCACCTACTCTGCATCTCACAAAGACACGGCGATTGGAACCAAAAATCTCAAATTTAGACTCATTAGACCGAAGGACAAATTTCCTTAATGTTTCTTCTCTTCTTATTATTGTTGTCTTTTATTAGCGGTTTCTTTGCAGCAATTCACAAAGTCACCTCTGAACAGTTGATGTTGAGATGTGTCTGTGTCTTATTTGGGCTGCAATCTGAGGTGCAGTTAATTGCTGATTTCTGAGGCTGGTAACTCTAATGAACTTATCCTCTGCAGCAGAGATAACTCTGGGTCTTCCATTCCTGTGGTGGTCCTCATGAGAGCCAGTTTCATCATAGCGCTTGATGTTTTTTGCAACTGCACAAGTTCTTTAAATTTTCAGATTGACTGACCTTCCTGTCTTAAAGTAATGATGGACGCTTGTTTCTCTTTGCTTATTTGAGTTGTTCTTGCCATAATATGGACTTGGTCTTTTACCAACTAGGGCTATCTTCTATATACCACCCCTACCTTCTCACAACACAACTGATTGGTTCAAACGCATTAATAAGGAAACAAAATCCACAAATTAACTTTTAACAGGGCACACCTGTTAATTGAAATGCATTCCAGGTGAATACCTCATGAAGCTGGTTGAGAGAATGACAAGAGTGTTCAACGCTGTCATCAAGGCAAAGGGTGGCTACTTTTGAAGAATCTCAAATATAAACTATGTTTTGATTTGTATATCACTTTTTTGGTTACTACATGATTCCATATGTGTTATTTCATAGTTTTGATGTCTTCACTATTATTCTATAATGTAGAAAATAGTAAACAATAAAGAAAAACCCTTGAATTAGTAGGCGTGTCCAACCTTTTGACTGGTACTGTACACACACACCTTTATCCTCATCTGACCTACAGTATGTATGTAGGTCAGATGAGGATAAAGGTGTGAACGGTATGTATGTAGGTCAGATGAGGATAAAGGTGTGAACACTATGTATGTAGGTCAGATGAGGATAAAGGTGTGAACAGCATGTATGTAGGTCAGATGAGGATAAAGGTGTGAACGGTATGTTTATCCTCATCTGACCTACATACATACCGTTCACACCTTTATCCTCATCTGACCTACATACATACTGTTCACACCTTTATCTATCTGTTATTTTTCTCTTTCTCTCTACCTGTTTTCCTTCCTCACTCTTTCTTTGTCTTTCTATTCATCTCTCTCACTCTCCTTTGCTTTCTTTCTCCATCTCTCCTTCCATCTATCTTTACCTCCATCCCTCTCTTTTTGTAGGAGGCTCAGACCACTGTTATCCATAATCCAATGGATGGAACTAAGGTACACCCCACTCTCCTCTCTTCTCCTCTCCTGTCCCTCCCCTCTCCCCCCCCTCCCCCCTCCCCCCTGTCCTCTCATCTCTTCTCTTCTCCGGTCCCCTCCTCTCCTGTCCCCCCTCTCCTGTCCTGTCCTCTCCCCCCTGTTCTCTCCTCTCTTCTCTTCTCCTGTCCTCTCTTCTCTTCTCTTCTCTTCTCCGGTCCCCTCCTCTCCTGTCCCCCCTCTCCTCTCCTGTCCCCCCTCTTCTGTCCTGTCCTGTCCTCTCTTCTCCTCCCCTGTCCTCTCTTCTCCTCTCTTCTCCTCCCCTGTCCTCTCTTCTCCTCTCTTCTCCTCACCTCTCTTGTCCTCTCCCGCCCCCCCTCTCCTCTCTTCTCCTCCCCTGTCCTCTCTTCTCCTCTCCTCTCCTCTCCTGTCCTGCCCTGCCCTGTCTTCTTCTCTTCTCTTCTCTTCTCTTCTCTCCTGTCCTCTCCTCTCCTTTCCTCTCCTTCCCTCTCCTCTCCTCTCCTCTCCTGTCCTCTCTTCTCCTTTCCTCTCCTTCCCTCTCCTCTCCTCCCCTGTCCTCTCTTCTCCTTTCCTCTCCTCTCCTCTCCTCTCCTCTCCTCTCCTCTCCTCTCCTCTCCTCTCCTCTCCTCTCCTCCCCTCTCCTCCCCTGTTCTCTCCTGTCCTCCCATTCGTCTGTTCTGTTTGATATTTTTTGCCCCCTTTCTGCGTCTTTGTGTGCGGGTCATCACAGAGGCCTGTACTGTGTTATCACAGAGGCCTGTACTGTGTCATCACAGAGGCCTGTACTGTGTCATCACAGAGGCCTGTGCTGTGTCATCACAGAGGCCTGTGCTGTGTCATCACAGAGCCGTGTACTGTTTGTATGCAATTATGCACAGTTATTTATGTTTTATCCAGCAGCCCACCCAGCACAGTCCCTCCCTAATAGCGTGTGTGTATATGAATATGTAGGTGTGTGTTTGAGTGAAGACCATTTTTAAAACACTAATGTCAACTGTAAACAAATGGTTTGTTCGGTTGAACTTTGATAAAAAAAATAGTAGCAGATTGAGTTAATTGAATGTGCTCAATATTAGTCTCTACACTCTTAGAGAAAAAGGTGCTTTCTAGAACCTAATAGGGTCCTTCTGCTGTCCCCATAGGAGAACCCTTTGAAGAAGCCTTATTGGTTCCAGGTAGAACCCTTTTGAGTTCCATGTAGAACCCTTCCCACAGAGGGTTCTACAATGAACCCGAAAGGGTTCTACCTGGAACCAAAAAGGTTTATCCTATGGGGACAGTCGAGAACCCTTTTGAAACCTGTTCTTCCTAAGAGTGTATAGTTCTTCAGGGACTTGCATGTGCTACTGACCGTAATGGACAGACTTAGAAAGCATACAGTATGTTTGTTTGTACCTCGCATTCACTAATCTTTCAAATCAAACCACTAAATTTCCCCTTGATGTTTTACTGAGGTACAAAGTGACTTTACACTGAGGCAAACCCTTATAGAATTAAATATGTCCCTAAGGGTGTGTGTCACGACTTCTACCGAAGGTGGCTCCCCTTCCTGTTCGGGTGGCGCTCGGCAGTCGTCGTCACCGGCCTACTAGCTGCCACTGATCCTTTTTTCCCCCTTGTCTGTTTATTAGTTATACCTGTGTTTAGTTAGTTTAATTGGTGGGGCTTTATTATCCAGCTGGCCCGCCTGCTGGGTGTGCCGGATTGTTTTCTGTGTGTACATTTGTGCGCGACTGTAGGTCACGGTTGTCCGTGTATGTGTGTATTTTCTGGACTGTTTAGTTCCCCGTGTTTTTGGGGCATTCGTTTGGGTTGGCGTCGGTTTCACCTGTGTGGTGAATTAAAAGTATCGCTACCCTGAACTCTCTGTTTCCTGCGCCTGACTTCTTCCTCCACTACACCCCGGGCATTACAGTGTGTGTGTGCGGGGGTGTGGGTGAAACATTGTCCCCATGTGGCCTAACTGCACCAAACCTACAGGACTTATGTAACAGCCTGAAATCAACTGTGGCCCCTGTGGGAAAGTCAACAGCTTCCGCTCTGCTTCCTCCCTTGGTTGGCCCTGTGAGCGTCTACAGTGTTTGTGTTCATACCGTACTGGAGCATCTGTAGCCTGTATTTATCTACTGGTTTCATTACCATCTCCCCCTTGTCTATTTGTCTTTCTATCTATCAATCTGTTTGTCAGTGACACAGTTTTTGTGTTATATGTAGCCTATGCAGTAGATCTACTATCTACTACCTGCGTCCTTAATGGCTCCCTATTTCTATGTAGTGCACTCCTTTTGACTAGGGTCCATCGGGTAGTGCACTAGGGTCCATCGGGTAGTGCACTAGGCCCATAGGGCTCTGGTCAAAAGTAGTGCACTATATACTGTGGGGAATAGGGCTTGATTTGGGACGAATCCTATGTCTTGGAGGAGAATAACAAGCCGAGTCTAATAGAATTGTAATGGTTGTATCATTTATCTACGGTGTTGATTAGGTCAGTTCATATCAGGAATTTGTGAATTTTGTTGTTGAATGATTTTGGGGTTCAGAATTACGCATGCGCGCACACACACACACACACACACACACACACACACACACACACACACACACACACACACACACACACACACACACACACACACACACACACACACACACAGGTGACCTATTCTCTCTTCCTCACGAGACACACACTCCATCACACACTCTCCTCTGTGGAATTCTCCAGTGTAGAAGTGTTCCAAATGAGACCAACGTATCCATGTCCTACCAAGGGAATATAAAGCCCTTTAAATACACTAATTGGAAATCAGAGCTCCTTAGTCTGAATCCCAAACAGCACCTTATTCCCTAAAGAATGCAATGAGTTTGACCAGGGCTCATTGGGTTTTGGTCAAAAGTAGTGCACTACGTAGGGAATAGGGGAGAGACACAGCATCCTGTGGAGAGCAACACAGTACAGGTTACTGGGGGAATGGAAGAGATTCATGTAGGGGAATGGAAGAGATTAATGTAGGGGAATGGAAGAGATTAATGTAGGGGAATGGAAGAGATTCATGTAGGGGAATGGAAGAGATTAATGTAGGGGAATGGAAGAGATTAATGTAGGGGAATGGAAGAGATTAATGTAGGGGAATGGAAGAGATTAATGTAGGGGAATGGAAGAGATTAATGTAGGGGAATGGAAGAGCTTAATGTAGGGGAATGGAAGAGATTCATGTAGGGGAATGGAAGAGATTAATGTAGGGGAATGGAAGAGATTCATGTAGGGGAATGGAAGAGATTAATGTAGGGGAATGGAAGAGATTCATGTAGGGGAATGGAAGAGATTCATGTAGGGGAATGGAAGAGATTAATGTAGGGGAATGGAAGAGATTAATGTAGGGGAATGGAAGAGATTAATGTAGGGGAATGGAAGAGATTCATGTAGGGGAATGGAAGAGATTAATGTAGGGGAATGGAAGAGATTCATGTAGGGGAATGGGTGTCACATTGATTCAACACAGATTCTAGATCATATTTCAATGACAGAAGTGAGCAGGAGGGGAGGAAGCTGTAGGTGTGAATTAATGTTTCCTCAGGCAAGGGAAGGCAACGCAAGGCCGTGTTAACACCCACACTCTGGTGGTATTAGGCACACACTCACACACACACACACACACACACACACACACACACACACACACACACACACACACACACACATACATGTACACACACACACAGGTGGTATAGGGCCGTAGTGAAATTAACTGTAAGGGAATGAGTGGAAGGGGGCAGGCTGAGGTCAGAGGTTGGATCCTGAAGACATTCTTAGGGAAGCCCACGGGTGGGTTAACTGCTGCTTTCTTAGAGATGCCCACGGGT
>NC_092176.1:37022483-37072483 GCF_045791955.1 Oncorhynchus clarkii lewisi | reverse complement strand
AACTTTGCAGAATGCATCCTCCTGTCCTACAGTACACTACACCTCTGTATGTTCCTGTGTTTTATACTCTCTGAATAGCAGAACACTTGTTGCTCTTCCCCCAGTGTAGTAGCCGATCCAATATTCTCACATGTAACAGGCGTCACTGTGCTAGCTTAGCGGTATAGCTTCCTTCACTGTGCTAGCTTAGCGGTATAGCTTTGTTCACTGTACTAGCTTAGCGGTATAGCTTCCTTCACTGTGCTAGCTTAGCGGTAAAGCGTTCTTCACTGTGCTAGCTTAGCGGTATAGCTTCCTTCACTGTGCTAGCTTAGCGGTAAAGCGTCCTTCACTGTGCTAGCTTAGCGATATAGCTTCCTTCACTGTAATAGCTTAGCGTTATAGGTTCCTTCACTGTGCTAGCTTAGCGGTATAGCTTCCGTCACTGTGCTAGCTTAGCGGTATAGCTTCCTTCACTGCGCTAGCTTAGCATTATAGCTTCCTTCACTGTGCTAGCTTAGCGGTATAGCTTCCTTCACTGTGCTAGCATAGCAGTATAGCTTCGTTCACTTTGCTAGCTTAGCAGTATAGCTTCAGTCACTGTGCTAGCTTAGCGGTATAGCTTCCTTCACTGTGCTAGCTTAGTGGTATAGCTTCCTTCACTGTGCTAGCTTAGCCCTATAGCTTCCTTCATTGTGCTAGCTTAGCGGTATAGTTTCCTTCATTGTGCTAGCTTAGCGGTATAGCTTCCTTCACTGTGCTAGCTTAGCGGTATAGCTTTGTTCACTGTACTAGCTTAGCGGTATAGCTTCCTTCACTGTGCTAGCTTAGCGGTATAGCTTTGTTCACTGTACTAGCTTAGCGGTATAGCTTCCTTCACTGTGCTAGCTTAGCGGTATAGCTTTGTTCACTGTACTAGCTTAGCGGTATAGCGTCCTTCACTGTGCTAGTTTACCGCTATAGCTTTCTTTACTGTGCTAGCTTAGCAGTGTAGCTTCCTTCACTGTGCTAGCTTAGCGGTATAGCTTCCTTCACTCTCCCTGCCCCCTTCCTGGGCTCGAACTAGTGATCAGCCCCCCTTGACACATGTGAAAGCCCCCCCTTGACAAGGTCTTAGCAAGCTTTACCACCAAAAAGGTACCAATTCCGTGACACAGGTGGAGACATTTTAAACTGTTGAGTGGGGTATATGCTCCCATCTTAGCCCGGTTACACAATCAGAGGAAAATTACATTTGCAATAATGATCACGTGTCTCTCTATGATGCGTGGGAACACTTGGGTACAGATTTCCAAAATAAAAAAACATCACTTGGAGCTGACTTCCTGGTGTTTTTACAGTCTTTTATGTCCAACAATGACAATTTAAAAAAATGTTATAATAATTGCTCAGAAAACTTGGGGAGCCGGCCGCGACCGGGAGATCCATGGGGCGGCACATAATTGGCCCAGCATCATTCTGGTCAGGGGAGGGTTTGGCCCGGCAAGAATGTTCTTGTCCCATCGCGCACTAGCGACCCCTGTGGCGGGCCGGGCGCAGTGCACGCTGACACTGTCGCCAGGGTGTTTCCTCCGACACAATGGTGCGGCTGACTTCTGGGTTCAGCGGGAACTGTGTCAAGAAGCAGTGCGGCTTGCCTGGGTTGTGTTTCGGAGGACGCACGGCTCTCGACCTTCGCCTCTCCCGAGTCCGTACGGGAGTTGCAGCGATGAGACAAGACTGTAACTACCAATTATATATTACGAAATTGGGAAGAAAAAAAGAAAGAGAACTTGAGTAGCCAAATAAGACCACCCGCGGGCCAAATTCGGCACGCAGAACGCCAGTTGGGCAACGCTGCCCTATATAGTGAAATACTTTTGACCAGATCTCCGATAAAAAACAGTGCACTATAAAGGGAAAAGTAAACAGAGCCCTGGTCAAAAGTAGTGCACTCTGTAGGGAATAGGGTGCCATTTCATCCATAGTAATTATCACCATGATCATAATTATCATCCTGGATAATTAACCTCTTCAATAAAACCACAGAACCAATTAGCTTGCTGTATTAACATTCAACCACAACAAAGACATCAGGGGAGATGGAAAATCCAGCGGAGGTGTTTAATGCATCAAGTCTACTGATACATCCCAAATGGTCCCCTATCCCCTATGCGTCCTTGTCAAAAGTAGCAGTGTTTGGGGAATAGTCTGCCATTTGGAACGTAACCAAGGTAGATTAAATACAGAGATTTAAAATGAGGGTGGGTGGGTGTTTATTTGCTTTCCATTTACCTCCTACAGCTTTTTTTCCATCCATTTCTTCCCATTGCTCTGTCTGTGTGTGTGTGTGTGTGTGTGTGTGTGTGTGAGGTCAGGGAGAGTTTAGACAGTTCAGTTAAGAGTGTCAGCCTGCCACAGGTCCCCTGCCCCTCAGCCACAGGTCCCCTGCCCCTCAGCCACAGGTCTCCTGCCCCTCAGCTACAGGTCTCCTGCCCCTCAACCACAGGTCTCCTGCCCCTCAGCCACAGGTCTCCTGCCCCTCAGCCACAGGTCTCCTGCCCCTCAGCCACAGGTCTCCTGCCCCTCAGCCACAAGTCCCCTGCCCCTCAGCCACAGGTCTCCTGCCCCTCAGCCACAGGTCTCCTGCCCCTCAGCCACAGGTCTCCTGCCCCTCACACACACACACACACACACACACACACACACACACACACACACAATTGCGCATAAACACACACACACACACACACACACACACACACACACACACACACACACACACACACACACACACACACACACACACACACACTTATGTACACTGCTCTAAAAAAAATAAAGGGAACACTTAAACAACACAATGTAACTCCAAGTCAATCACACTTCTGTGAAATCAAACTGTCCACTTAGGAAGCAACACTGATTGACAATACATTTCACATGCTGTTGTGTAAATGGAATAGACAACAGGTGGAAATTATAGGCATTTAGCAAGACACCCCCAATAAAGGAGTGGTTCTGCAGGTGGGGACCACAGACCACTTCTCAGATCCTATGCTTCCTGGCTGATGTTTTGGTCACCTTTGAATGCTGGCGGTGCTTTCACTCTAGTGGTAGCATGAGACGGAGTCTACAACCCACACAAGTGGCTCAGGTAGTGCAGCTCATTCAGGATGGCACATCAATGCGAGATGTGGCAAGAAGGTTTTCTGTGTCTGTCAGCGTAGTGTCCAGAGCATGGAGGCGCTACCAGGAGACAGGCCAGTACATCAGGAGACGTGGAGGAGGCCGTAGGAGGGCAACAACCCAGCAGCAGGACCGCTACCTCCGCCTTTGTGCAAGGAGGAGCACTGCCAGAGCCCTGCAAAATGACCTCCAGCAGGCCACAAATGTGCATGTGTCTGCTCAAACGGTCAGAAACAGACTATATGAGGGTGGTATGAGGGCCCGACGTCCACAGGTGGGGGTTGTGCTTACAGCCCAACACCGTGCAGGACGTTTGGCATTTGCCAGAGAACACCAAGATTGGCAAATTCGCCACTGGCGCTCTGTGCTCTTCACAGATGAAAGCAGGTTCAGACAGAGCATGTGACAGACATGACAGTTTGGAGACGCCATGGAGAACGTTCTGCTGCCTGCAACATCCTCCAGCATGACCGGTTTGGCGGTCCCATGGTGTGGGGTGACATTTCTTTGGGGGGCCGCACAGCCCTCCATGTGCTCGCCAGAGTTAGCCTGACGGCCATTAGGTATCGAAATGAGATCCTCAGACCCCTTGTGAGACCATATGCTGGTGCGGTTGGCCCTGGGTTCCTCCTACTGCAAGACAATGCTAGACCTCATGTGGCTGGAGTGTGTCAGCAGTTCCTGCAAGAGGAAGGCATTGATGCTATGGACTGGCCCGCCCGTTCCCCAGACCTGAATCCAATTGAGCACATCCGGGACATCATGTCTCGCTCCATCCACCAACACCACGTTGCACCACGGACTGTCCAGGAGTTGGCGGATGCTTTAGTCCAGATCTGGGAGGAGATCCCTCAGGAGACCATCCGTCACCTCATCAGGAGCATGCCCAGGCGTTGTAGGGAGGTCATACAGGCACTTGGAGGCCACGCACACTACTGAGCCTCATTTTGACTTGTTTTAAGGACATTACATCAAAGTTGGATCAGCCTGTAGTGTGGTTTTCCACTTTGATTTTGAGTGTGACTCCAAATCCAGACCTCCATGGGTTGATACATTTGATTTCCATTGATCATTTTTGTGTGATTTTGTTGTCAGCACATTCAACTATGTAAAGAAAGTATTTAATAAGAATATTTCATTAATTCAGATCTAGGATGTGTTATTTTAGTGTTCCCTTTATTTTTTTGAGCAGTGTATAAACGCTAACACACACAGACATGCTCTTACATTCAACCCTGGTTGACTCACTGCATTGACTTACTGAGTGACTTATGGCTAACACACCCCTTGTGTATTCACCATCACAACTTATAGAACACCTTCTGAATGATGTAGCTTGAGTGAACCCAGGTTGTCCTTCTGAATGATGTGGTTTGAGTGAACCCAGGTTGTCCTTCTGAATGATGTGGTTTGAGTGAACCCAGGTTGTCCTTCTGAATGATGTAGCTTGAGTGAACCCAGGTCCTTCTGAATGATGTAGCTTGAGTGAATCCAGGTTGTCCTTCTGAATGATGTGGTTTGAGTGAACCCAGGTTGTCCTTCTGAATGATGTGGTTTGAGTGAACCCAGGTTGTCCTTCTGAATGATGTAGCTTGAGTGAACCCAGGTTGTCCTTCTGAATGATGTAGCTTGAGTGAACCCAGGTCCTTCTGAATGATGTAGCTTGAGTGAATCCAGGTTGTCCTTCTAAATGATGTGGTTTGAGTGAACCCAGGTTGTCCTTCTGAATGATGTGGTTTGAGTGAACCCAGGTTGTCCTTCTGAATGATGTGGTTTGAGTGAACCCAGGTCCTTCTGAAATGTAGCTTGAGGGAACCCAGGTCCTTCTGAATGATGTAGCTTGAGTGAACCCAGGTCCTTCTGAATGATGTAGCTTGGTCCTTCTGAATGATGTGGCTTGGTCCTTCTGAATGATGTGGCTTGAGTGAACCCAGGTTGTCCTTCTTCTCTTCTTCACTAATTGTCAGTGTTAATATCAAACAATCATGTCTAACAACTGTTGTGAATAAAGCCTGTATTATGCAAATATGAGTAGAGACACCACATTGTCTAACAAAAACTAGCCTATAAATTATAACTTAGCCTAGCATGAAAAAGCTGGCCTCATGTGTAGAGAGATTTAGAGATGTACACACTACTCTGTTTCTCATCCCTCACTCCTCTCTCTATCTCCAATCCCTTCATCCCCCTCTCCTGTCGTTCCATTTTGAGCCTTCTACGCTGTATGTGTAGTGGCTCACTGTCTCCCACTGGTGGACACAGACGGAACATCATCACAGCCCCAATGGTGCATGTCTCTCTCTTGTGGACACAGACGGAACAGCATCACAGTCCCAATGGTGCATGTCTCCCTCTTGTGGACACAGACAGAACAGCATCACAGTCCCAATGGTGCATGTCTCTCTCTTGTGGACACAGACGGAACAGCATCACAGTCCCAATGGTGCATGTCTCCCTCTTGTGGACACAGACAGAACAGCATCACAGTCCCAATGGCGCATGCATGGATTCTGTTTCAGCTCTTTCTCCTTTTTGGCGTCCAGTTTGTCGGTGAAGATCTTCTGTTCTGTCCTCTTTTATTTTATTCATATTCATTGCTTCCCTCCCTCCCTCCTTGCCCTCCTTGCCTCTCCCTGCCTGCCTTCCTCCCTCTCCTCCTCCCTCCCTGCCTCTCCTTGCCTCCCTCCCTCCCTCCCCCAGCCACTAAGCTGCCAGACCTGTTTGGCGTTGTACGCAGGGCGTCAGGGCCCATGTCTGACAGGGAGGGGGGCACCAGCACACCCCCTCCAGTTGCCCCATCCACCGCCTCCCCACCCATGGCACACACCCCCATGCAGCGTAAGTGCACTACAGGGGTGCGTAACAAATGGTACCCTATTCTTACAACACTTTTGACCAGGGCCCATAGGGGTCAGGCTAAATATAGTACACTATGTAGGTGATAGGGACAGGATGCCATTTGCGACGCAATGTACAGTAGCAGTCAAAAGTTTGGACACATATATACATGTATATATATATATATATATATATATATATATATATATATATATATACTAATTCAATGTTTTTTATTTGTTTTGACTATTTTCTACATTGTAGAATAATAATGAAGACGTCAAAACTATGAAATAACACATATGGAATCATTTAGTAAACAAAAAAGTGTTAAACAAATTAAAATAGATTTTAGATTCTTGAAAATAACCACCCTTCTGCCTTAATTAATGACAGCTTTGCACACTCTTGGCATTCTCTCAACCAGCTTCACCTGGGATGCTTTTCCAACCGTCTTGAAGGAGTTTCCACATATGCTGAGCACTTGTTGGCTGCTTTTCCTCCACTCTGCGGTCCAACTCATTCCAAACCATCTCAATTGGGTTGAGGTCGGGGGATTGTGGGGGCCAGGTCATCAGATACAGAACTACATCACTCTCCTTCTTGGTCAAATAGCCCTTACACAGCCTGGAGGTGTGTTGGGTCATTGTCCTGTTGAAAAACAAATGATAGTTCTACTAAGCGTACCAGATGGGATGACGTATTGCTGCAGAATGCTGTGGTAGCCATGCTGGTTAAGTGTGCCTTGAATTCTAAATAAATCACATACTGTGTCCCCAGCAAAGCACCCCCACACCATCACACCTCCTCCTCCATGCTTCACGGTGGGAACCACACGTGGAGATCATCCGTTCACCTACTCTGCATCTCACAAAGACACAGCGGTTGGAACCAAACATCTCAAATTAGTACGCATCAGACCAAAGGACAGATTACCACTGGATTACCACAGATTACCACTAATGTCCATTCCTCATGTTTCTTGGCACAAGCAAGTCTCTTCTTCTTATTGGTGTCCTTTAGTAGTGGTTTCTTTGCAGCAATTCGACCATGAAGGCCTGGTTCACGTAGTCTCCTCTGAACAGTTGATGTTGAAATGTGTCTGTTACTTGAACTCTGTGAAGCATTTATTTGGGCTGCAATCTGAGGCTGGTAACTCTAATGAACTTATCTTCTGCAGCAGAGGTAACTCTGGGTCTTCCATTCCTGTGGCAGTCCTCATGAGAGCCAGTTTCATCATAGCGCTTGATGGTTTTTGCGACTGCACTTGAAGAAACTTTTAAAGTTCTTGACATTTCCACATTGACTTTCATGTCTTAAAGTAACGATTTACTGTCGTTTCTCTTTGCTTATTTGAGCTGTTCTTGCAATAATATGGTCTTTTACCAACTAGGGCTCTTCTGTATAACACCCCTACCCTGTCACAACACAACTGATTGTCTCAAATGAATTAAGAAGGAAAGAAATTCTAAATATTAACTTTTAACAAGGCACACCAGTTAATTCCAGGTGACTACCTCATGAAGCTGGTTGAGAGAATGCCAAGAGTGTGCAAAGCTGTCATCAAGGCAAAGGGTGGCTACTTTGAAGAACCTCAAATATAAAATGTATTTTGATTTATGTAACACTTTTTTGGTTCCTACATGATTCCATGTGTGTTATTTCATAGTTTTGATGTCTTCACTACTATTCTAGAATGTAGAAAATACCCTTGAATGAGTAGGTGTGTCCAAACTTTTGACTGGTACTGTTGGTACTTAGACAATCAGCGCTGTGTTCCAAAATGGCACCGTATTCTCTCTCATAGGAAAATGATCTGTTCAGTTTTGTTCTATTATATGTGTTTTGAGAGGTTTTCATTGACATGTTTCATAATCAAAGCAAATTACATTTTATTGGTAACATACACGTAATTAACAGATGTTATTGCGGGTGTAGTGAAATGCTTGTGCTCCTAGCTCCAACAGGAACATAAGCATTTCGCTACACCCGCAATAACATCGGCTAAATATGTGTAATCTTCATTCTAAATCTGTTTCATAGAATATGGCACTTTGTGTGCGTTCTTTATACTTAGGTTTTTTTCATTTTATTTTCTGATCTGTTCTACACCTCCTCCTCATCTTTTTATTTATTTCTCCTTCTCTATCTTTCCGTTGCTCTCTCTCCCTCCTGCGACCAGTATCCCGTCTCTCAGACCTAGTGAGCAATGTTCGCCGGTCGTCCGCCCCATCCTCAGCCCCCACTCCACCTGCGCCCGCCGAGGCGGAGGTGGTACCAGCTCCCAGGCCCACCCCCCACCCATCACACCCCACCTCCCCTCCTCCCCCCATGTCCCTCTCCAGCCTCACCCTCACCTCTCAGAGTGAGTACTCGGCATGACCCCTGACCTCAGAGAATCTGCCAATCAAATGGCTTCGTGGGTTTATACCGACAGTGCACGCTGTGATGCCACTCACTCAGCACCATGACTTGTGTGATAACCAGAGTTCCCCCAATCATTATACCAGGCGAGCCAGGCCTCTTACCCAGCTCTAGGCCATATAGGTTTGAATCTATTGTTTTGGTGTTTACAACGTGTTTTGAGTGTTGCTCTAGATGCTTTTTGTCAGGGGTGCGTGACTGGGGGCATGGAAGTCAACGCAGGAGAGCAGAGCTTTTTGTCAGGGGTGCGTGACTGGTGGCATGGAAGTCAACGCAGGAGAGCAGAGCTTTTTGTCAGGGGTGCGTGACTGGTGGCAGGGAAGTCAACGCAGGAGAGCAGAGCTTTTTGTCAGGGGTGCGTGACTGGTGGCAGGAAAGTCAACGCAGGAGAGCAGAGCTTTCTGTCAGGGGTGCGTGACTGGGGGCATGGAAGTCAACGCAGGAGAGCAGAGCTTTTTGTCAGGGGTGCGTGACTGGGGGCATGGAAGTCAACGCAGGAGAGCAGAGCTTTTTGTCAGGGGTGCGTGACTGGTGGCAGGGAAGTCAACGCAGGAGAGCAGAGCTTTTGTCAGGGGTGCGTGACTGGTGGCAGGGAAGTCAACGCAGGAGAGCAGAGCTTTTTGTCAGGGGTGCGTGACTGGTGGCATGGAAGTCAACGCGGGAGAGCAGAGCTTGGGAAATATCCGGAGATGTTTAATGTTCATACCTACCGGCTTACGAACAACAACAAAACACAACAAAACCCGTATCGCACCAGTCACATGAAGCACAAGTACTTACAATAAACAATTCCCGACAAGAACATGGGGGAAACAGAGGGGGGTGTAATTATGCAACGTGTAATTAGGGGATTGAAACCAGGTGAGTATGACAACCAGAGAAAACAAATGGAACATAAAAAAATGATCGGTGATGGGCCAGAAGACCGGTGAACACCGCCCAAACAAGGAGAGGAACAGACTTTGGCAGAAGTCGTGACACCTTTTTAGCTTTAAGGCATTTAAAAGACTGAAATGTCACTGCAGTGGATTGAGGCCGTTTTACGGGCACCTGACCAATTACAGTTGAAGCAGGAAGTTTACATACACCTTAGCCAAATACATTTAAACTCAGTTTTTCACAATTCCTGATATTTAATCAAAGTAAAAATGGTTTAACTTGGGTCAAATGTTTCGTGTAGCCTTCCACAAGCTTCCCACAATAAGTTTTGGCCCATTCCTCTTGACAGAGATGGTGTAATTGAGTCAGGTTTGTAGGCCTCCTTGCTCGCACATGCTTTTTCAGTTCTGCCCACAGATTTTCTATAGGATTGAGGTCAGGGCTTTGTGATGGCCACTCCAATACCTTGACTTTGTTGTCCTTAAGCCATTTTGCCACAACTTTGGAAGTATAGTTGGGGTCATTGTCCATTTGGAAGACCCATTTGCGACCAAGATTTAACTTGGTGACTGATGTCTTGAGATGTTGCTTCAATATATCCACATACTTTTCCATCCTCATGATGCCATCTAATTTGTGAAGTGCACCAGTCCCTCCTGCAGCACAACATGCAGCACAACATGATGCTGCCACCCCCATGCTTCACGGTTGGGATGGTGTTCTTTGGCTTGCAAGCCTCCCCCTTTTTCCTCCAAACATAACGATGGTCATTATGGCCAAGCCATAAGACTCCTGAACATCTAGTCAAATGGCTAACCAGACTATTTGCATTGCCCCTCCCCCTCGTTTACACCGCTACTACTCTCTGTTGTTATCATCATTGTATAGTCACTTTAATAACTCTACCTACATGCACATATTACCTCAACTAACCGGTGCCCCCACACATTAACTCTGTACCAGTACCCCCCTGTATATAGTTTCGATATTGTTATTATACTGCTGCTCTTTAATTACTTGTTACTTTTATTTCTTATTCTTATCTGTATTTTTTTTAACTGCATTGTTGGTTAGGGGCTCGTAAGTAAGTATTTCGGCCCATGTGACTAATAACATTTGATTTGATCTACCTGTGTGGTGGTGTATTGCTTGTTGGAAGTGAAAATTGTGAATTATGTGGTTTCCCGTGTAGCAACTAATATTAACTGCAGTGATATTATGCCAGATGGAATGGAAGCGGTTGTTCGTTCAGCTGTGAGAGTTATCAACAGGTTGTTCAGCTGTGAGAGTTATCAACATTTTGTTCAGCTGTGAGAGTTATCAACATTTTGTTCGTTCAGCTGTGAGAGTTATCAACAGTTTGTTCGTTCAGCTGTGAGAGTTATCAACAGTATGTTCGTTCAGCTGTGAGAGTTATCAACAGTTTGTTCGTTCAGCTGTGAGAGTTATCAACAGTTTGTTCAGCTGTGAGAGTTATCAACAGGTTGTTCAGCTGTGAGAGTTATCAACATTTTGTTCGTTCAGCTGTGAGAGTTATCAACAGTATGTTCAGCTGTGAGAGTTATCAACAGTTTGTTCGTTCAGCTGTGAGAGTTATCAACAGTTTGTTCGTTCAGCTGTGAGAGTTATCAACAGTATGTTCGTTCAGCTGTGAGAGTTATCAACAGTTTGTTCGTTCAGCTGTGAGAGTTATCAACAGGTTGTTCGTTCAGCTGTGAGAGTTATCAACAGTTAGTGTGTTCAGCTGTGAGAGTTATCAACAGTTGTTGTGTTCAGCTGTGAGAGTTATCAACAGTTAGTGTGTTCAGCTGTGAGAGTTATCAACAGTTAGTGTGTTCAGCTGTGAGAGTTATCAACAGTTAGTGTGTTCAGCTGTGAGAGTTATCAACAGTTTGTTCGTTCAGCTGTGAGAGTTATCAACAGTTTGTTCAGCTGTGAGAGTTATCAACAGGTTGTTCAGCTGTGAGAGTTATCAACATTTTGTTTGTTCAGCTGTGAGAGTTATCAACAGTATGTTCAGCTGTGAGAGTTATCAACAGTTTGTTCGTTCAGCTGTGAGAGTTATCAACAGTATGTTCGTTCAGCTGTGAGAGTTATCAACAGTTTGTTCGTTCAGCTGTGAGAGTTATCAACAGTTAGTGTGTTCAGCTGTGAGAGTTATCAACAGTTAGTGTGTTCAGCTGTGAGAGTTATCAACAGGTTGTTCGTTCAGCTGTGAGAGTTATCAACAGTTAGTGTGTTCAGCTGTGAGAGTTATCAACAGTTAGTGTGTTCAGCTGTGAGAGTTATCAACAGTTAGTGTGTTCAGCTGTGAGAGTTATCAACAGTTAGTGTGTTCAGCTGTGAGAGTTATCAACAGTGTGTTCAGCTGTGAGAGTTATCAACAGTTTGTTCGTTCAGCTGTGAGAGTTATCAACAGTTTGTTCGTTCAGCTGTGAGAGTTATCAACAGTTTGTTCAGCTGTGAGAGTTATCAACAGTTTGTTCGTTCAGCTGTGAGAGTTATCAACAGTTTGTTCGTTCAGCTGTGAGAGTTATCAACAGTTTGTTCGTTCAGCTGTGAGAGTTATCAACAGTTTGTTCAGCTGTGAGAGTTATCAACAGTTTGTTCGTTCAGCTGTGAGAGTTATCAACAGTTTGTTCGTTCAGCTGTGAGAGTTATCAACAGTATGTTCGTTCAGCTGTGAGAGTTATCAACAGTTTGTTCAGCTGTGAGAGTTATCAACAGTTTGTTCAGCTGTGAGTTATCAACAGTATGTTCGTTCAGCTGTGAGAGTTATCAACAGTTTGTTCAGCTGTGAGGGTTATCAACAGTTAGTGTGTTCAGCTGTGAGAGTTATCAACAGTTAGTGTGTTCAGCTGTGAGAGTTATCAACAGTTAGTGTGTTCAGCTGTGAGAGTTATCAACAGTTTGTTCAGCTGTGAGAGTTATCAACAGTTTGTTCGTTCAGCTGTGAGAGTTATCAACAGTTTGTTCAGCTGTGAGAGTTATCAACAGTTAGTGTGTTCAGCTGTGAGAGTTATCAACAGTTTGTTCAGCTGTGAGAGTTATCAACAGTTAGTGTGTTCAGCTGTGAGAGTTATCAACAGTTTGTTCAGCTGTGAGAGTTATCAACAGTTAGTGTGTTCAGCTGTGAGAGTTATCAACAGTTTGTTCGTTCAGCTGTGAGAGTTATCAACAGTATGTTCGTTCAGCTGTGAGAGTTATCAACAGTATGTTCGTTCAGCTGTGAGAGTTATCAACAGTGTGTTCAGCTGTGAGAGTTATCAACAGTTAGTGTGTTCAGCTGTGAGAGTTATCAACAGTTAGTGTGTTCAGCTGTGAGAGTTATCAACAGTTTGTTCAGCTGTGCGAGTTATCAACAGTTAGTGTGTTCAGCTGTGAGAGTTATCAACAGTTTGTTCAGCTGTGAGAGTTATCAACAGTGTGTTCAGCTGTGAGAGTTATCAACAGTTTGTTCGTTCAGCTGTGAGAGTTATCAACAGTATGTTCGTTCAGCTGTGAGAGTTATCAACAGTGTGTTCAACATGTACATATTACCTCAACTAACCGGTGCCCCCACACATTAACTCTGTACCAGTACCCCCCTGTATATAGTCTCGATATTGTTATTATACTGCTGCTCTTTAATTACTTGTTACTTTTATTTCTTATTCTTATCTGTATTTTTTTTAACTGCATTGTTGGTTAGGGGCTCGTAAGTAAGTATTTCGGCCCATGTGACTAATAACATTTGATTTGATCTACCTGTGTGGTGGTGTATTGCTTGTTGGAAGTGAAAATTGTGAATTATATGGTTTCCCGTGTAGCAACTAATATTAACTGCAGTGATATTATGCCAGATGGAATGGAAGCGGTTGTTCGTTCAGCTGTGAGAGTTATCAACAGGTTGTTCAGCTGTGAGAGTTATCAACATTTTGTTCAGCTGTGAGAGTTATCAACAGTTTGTTCGTTCAGCTGTGAGAGTTATCAACAGTTTGTTCGTTCAGCTGTGAGAGTTATCAACAGTATGTTCGTTCAGCTGTGAGAGTTATCAACAGTTTGTTCGTTCAGCTGTGAGAGTTATCAACAGTTAGTGTGTTCAGCTGTGAGAGTTATCAACAGTTTGTTCGTTCAGCTGTGAGAGTTATCAACAGGTTGTTCAGCTGTGAGAGTTATCAACATTTTGTTCGTTCAGCTGTGACAGTTATCAACAGTTTGTTCGTTCAGCTGTGAGAGTTATCAACAGTATGTTCGTTCAGCTGTGAGAGTTATCAACAGTTTGTTCGTTCAGCTGTGAGAGTTATCAACAGTTTGTTCAGCTGTGAGAGTTATCAACAGGTTGTTCAGCTGTGAGAGTTATCAACATTTTGTTCGTTCAGCTGTGAGAGTTATCAACAGTTTGTTCGTTCAGCTGTGAGAGTTATCAACAGTTTGTTCAGCTGTGAGAGTTATCAACAGGTTGTTCAGCTGTGAGAGTTATCAACATTTTGTTCGTTCAGCTGTGAGAGTTATCAACAGTATGTTCAGCTGTGAGAGTTATCAACAGTTTGTTCGTTCAGCTGTGAGTTATCAACAGTTTGTTCGTTCAGCTGTGAGAGTTATCAACAGTATGTTCGTTCAGCTGTGAGAGTTATCAACAGTTTGTTCGTTCAGCTGTGAGAGTTATCAACAGTTAGTGTGTTCAGCTGTGAGAGTTATCAACAGTTAGTGTGTTCAGCTGTGAGAGTTATCAACAGGTTGTTCGTTCAGCTGTGAGAGTTATCAACAGTTAGTGTGTTCAGCTGTGAGAGTTATCAACAGTTAGTGTGTTCAGCTGTGAGAGTTATCAACAGTTAGTGTGTTCAGCTGTGAGAGTTATCAACAGTTAGTGTGTTCAGCTGTGAGAGTTATCAACAGTGTGTTCAGCTGTGAGAGTTATCAACAGTTTGTTCGTTCAGCTGTGAGAGTTATCAACAGTTTGTTCGTTCAGCTGTGAGATTTATCAACAGTTTGTTCAGCTGTGAGAGTTATCAACAGTTTGTTCGTTCAGCTGTGAGAGTTATCAACAGTTTGTTCGTTCAGCTGTGAGAGTTATCAACAGTTTGTTCGTTCAGCTGTGAGAGTTATCAACAGTTTGTTCAGCTGTGAGAGTTATCAACAGTTTGTTCGTTCAGCTGTGAGAGTTATCAACAGTTTGTTCGTTCAGCTGTGAGAGTTATCAACAGCATGTTCGTTCAGCTGTGAGAGTTATCAACAGTTTGTTCAGCTGTGAGAGTTATCAACAGTTTGTTCAGCTGTGAGAGTTATCAACAGTATGTTCGTTCAGCTGTGAGAGTTATCAACAGTTTGTTCAGCTGTGAGAGTTATCAACAGTTAGTGTGTTCAGCTGTGAGAGTTATCAACAGTTAGTGTGTTCAGCTGTGAGAGTTATCAACAGTTTGTTCAGCTGTGAGAGTTATCAACAGTTTGTTTGTTCAGCTGTGAGAGTTATCAACAGTTTGTTCAGCTGTGAGAGTTATCAACAGTTAGTGTGTTCAGCTGTGAGAGTTATCAACAGTTTGTTCAGCTGTGAGAGTTATCAACAGTTAGTGTGTTCAGCTGTGAGAGTTATCAACAGTTTGTTCGTTCAGCTGTGAGAGTTATCAACAGTATGTTCGTTCAGCTGTGAGAGTTATCAACAGTGTGTTCAGCTGTGAGAGTTATCAACAGTTAGTGTGTTCAGCTGTGAGAGTTATCAACAGTTAGTGTGTTCAGCTGTGAGAGTTATCAACAGGTTGTTCGTTCAGCTGTGAGAGTTATCAACAGTTTGTTCGTTCAGCTGTGAGAGTTATCAACAGTTAGTGTGTTCAGCTGTGAGAGTTATCAACAGTTTGTTCGTTCAGCTGTGAGAGTTATCAACAGTTTGTTCGTTCAGCTGTGAGAGTTATCAACAGTTTGTTTGTTCAGCTGTGAGAGTTATCAACAGTTAGTGTGTTCAGCTGTGAGAGTTATCAACAGTTTGTTCGTTCAGCTGTGAGAGTTATCAACAGTTTGTTCGTTCAGCTGTGAGAGTTATCAACAGTATGTTCGTTCAGCTGTGAGAGTTATCAACAGTTTGTTCGTTCAGCTGTGAGAGTTATCAACAGTTAGTGTGTTCAGCTGTGAGAGTTATCAACAGGTTGTTCGTTCAGCTGTGAGAGTTATCAACAGGTTGTTCGTTCAGCTGTGAGAGTTATCAACAGTTTGTTCGTTCAGCTGTGAGAGTTATCAACAGGTTGTTCGTTCAGCTGTGAGAGTTATCAACAGTTTGTTCGTTCAGCTGTGAGAGTTATCAACAGTTAGTGTGTTCAGCTGTGAGAGTTATCAACAGTTAGTGTGTTCAGCTGTGAGAGTTATCAACAGGTTGTTCGTTCAGCTGTGAGAGTTATCAACAGTTTGTTCGTTCAGCTGTGAGAGTTATCAACAGTTTGTTCATTCAGCTGTGAGAGTTATCAACAGGTTGTTCGTTCAGCTGTGAGAGTTATCAACAGTTTGTTCGTTCAGCTGTGAGAGTTATCAACAGTTAGTGTGTTCAGCTGTGAGAGTTATCAACAGTTAGTGTGTTCAGCTGTGAGAGTTATCAACAGTTTGTTCAGCTGTGAGAGTTATCAACAGTTAGTGTGTTCAGCTGTGAGAGTTATCAACAGTTTGTTCAGCTGTGAGAGTTATCAACAGTGTGTTCAGCTGTGAGAGTTATCAACAGTTTGTTCGTTCAGCTGTGAGAGTTATCAACAGTATGTTCGTTCAGCTGTGAGAGTTATCAACAGTGTGTTCAACTGTGAGAGTTATCAACAGTTAGTGTGTTCAGCTTTGAGAGTTATCAACAGTTAGTGTGTTCAGCTGTGAGAGTTATCAACAGGTTGTTCGTTCAGCTGTGAGAGTTATCAACAGTTTGTTCGTTCAGCTGTGAGAGTTATCAACAGTTAGTGTGTTCAGCTGTGACAGTTATCAACAGTTTGTTCGTTCAGCTGTGAGAGTTATCAACAGTTTGTTCGTTCAGCTGTGAGAGTTATCAACAGTTTGTTCGTTCAGCTGTGAGAGTTATCAACAGTTAGTGTGTTCAGCTGTGAGAGTTATCAACAGTTTGTTCGTTCAGCTGTGAGAGTTATCAACAGTTTGTTCGTTCAGCTGTGAGAGTTATCAACAGTATGTTCGTTCAGCTGTGAGAGTTATCAACAGGTTGTTCGTTCAGCTGTGAGAGTTATCAACAGTTTGTTCGTTCAGCTGTGAGAGTTATCAACAGTTAGTGTGTTCAGCTGTGAGAGTTATCAACAGTTAGTGTGTTCAGCTGTGAGAGTTATCAACAGTTAGTGTGTTCAGCTGTGAGAGTTATCAACAGGTTGTTCGTTCAGCTGTGAGAGTTATCAACAGTTTGTTCGTTCAGCTGTGAGAGTTATCAACAGTTTGTTCATTCAGCTGTGAGAGTTATCAACAGGTTGTTCGTTCAGCTGTGAGAGTTATCAACAGGTTGTTCGTTCAGCTGTGAGAGTTATCAACAGTTTGTTCGTTCAGCTGTGAGAGTTATCAACAGTTTGTTCGTTCAGCTGTGAGAGTTATCAACAGTTAGTGTGTTCAGCTGTGAGAGTTATCAACAGTTAGTGTGTTCAGCTGTGAGAGTTATCAACAGGTTGTTCGTTCAGCTGTGAGAGTTATCAACAGTTTGTTCGTTCAGCTGTGAGAGTTATCAACAGTTTGTTCATTCAGCTGTGAGAGTTATCAACAGGTTGTTCGTTCAGCTGTGAGAGTTATCAACAGTTTGTTCGTTCAGCTGTGAGAGTTATCAACAGTTAGTGTGTTCAGCTGTGAGAGTTATCAACAGTTAGTGTGTTCAGCTGTGAGAGTTATCAACAGTTTGTTCAGCTGTGAGAGTTATCAACAGTTAGTGTGTTCAGCTGTGAGAGTTATCAACAGTTTGTTCAGCTGTGAGAGTTATCAACAGTTTGTTCAGCTGTGAGAGTTATCAACAGTGTGTTCAGCTGTGAGAGTTATCAACAGTTTGTTTGTTCAGCTGTGAGAGTTATCAACAGTTTGTTCGTTCAGCTGTGAGAGTTATCAACAGTTTGTTCGTTCAGCTGTGAGAGTTATCAACAGTATGTTCGTTCAGCTGTGAGAGTTATCAACAGTATGTTCGTTCAGCTGTGAGAGTTATCAACAGTTTGTTCGTTCAGCTGTGAGAGTTATCAACAGTTTGTTCGTTCAGCTGTGAGAGTTATCAACAGCATGTTCGTTCAGCTGTGAGAGTTATCAACAGTTAGTGTGTTCAGCTGTGAGAGTTATCAACAGTTTGTTCGTTCAGCTGTGAGAGTTATCAACAGTTTGTTCGTTCAGCTGTGAGAGTTATCAACAGTTTGTTTGTTCAGCTGTGAGAGTTATCAACAGTTAGAGTGTTCAGCTGTGAGAGTTATCAACAGTTTGTTCGTTCAGCTGTGAGAGTTATCAACAGTTTGTTCGTTCAGCTGTGAGAGTTATCAACAGTATGTTCGTTCAGCTGTGAGAGTTATCAACAGTTTGTTCGTTCAGCTGTGAGAGTTATCAACAGTTAGTGTGTTCAGCTGTGAGAGTTATCAACAGGTTGTTCGTTCAGCTGTGAGAGTTATCAACAGGTTGTTCGTTCAGCTGTGAGAGTTATCAACAGTTTGTTCGTTCAGCTGTGAGAGTTATCAACAGGTTGTTCGTTCAGCTGTGAGAGTTATCAACAGTTTGTTCGTTCAGCTGTGAGAGTTATCAACAGTTAGTGTGTTCAGCTGTGAGAGTTATCAACAGTTAGTGTGTTCAGCTGTGAGAGTTATCAACAGGTTGTTCGTTCAGCTGTGAGAGTTATCAACAGTTTGTTCGTTCAGCTGTGAGAGTTATCAACAGTTTGTTCATTCAGCTGTGAGAGTTATCAACAGGTTGTTCGTTCAGCTGTGAGAGTTATCAACAGTTTGTTCGTTCAGCTGTGAGAGTTATCAACAGTTAGTGTGTTCAGCTGTGAGAGTTATCAACAGTTAGTGTGTTCAGCTGTGAGAGTTATCAACAGTTTGTTCAGCTGTGAGAGTTATCAACAGTTAGTGTGTTCAGCTGTGAGAGTTATCAACAGTTTGTTCAGCTGTGAGAGTTATCAACAGTGTGTTCAGCTGTGAGAGTTATCAACAGTTTGTTCGTTCAGCTGTGAGAGTTATCAACAGTATGTTCGTTCAGCTGTGAGAGTTATCAACAGTGTGTTCAACTGTGAGAGTTATCAACAGTTAGTGTGTTCAGCTTTGAGAGTTATCAACAGTTAGTGTGTTCAGCTGTGAGAGTTATCAACAGGTTGTTCGTTCAGCTGTGAGAGTTATCAACAGTTTGTTCGTTCAGCTGTGAGAGTTATCAACAGTTAGTGTGTTCAGCTGTGACAGTTATCAACAGTTTGTTCGTTCAGCTGTGAGAGTTATCAACAGTTTGTTCGTTCAGCTGTGAGAGTTATCAACAGTTTGTTCGTTCAGCTGTGAGAGTTATCAACAGTTAGTGTGTTCAGCTGTGAGAGTTATCAACAGTTTGTTCGTTCAGCTGTGAGAGTTATCAACAGTTTGTTCGTTCAGCTGTGAGAGTTATCAACAGTATGTTCGTTCAGCTGTGAGAGTTATCAACAGGTTGTTCGTTCAGCTGTGAGAGTTATCAACAGTTTGTTCGTTCAGCTGTGAGAGTTATCAACAGTTAGTGTGTTCAGCTGTGAGAGTTATCAACAGTTAGTGTGTTCAGCTGTGAGAGTTATCAACAGTTAGTGTGTTCAGCTGTGAGAGTTATCAACAGGTTGTTCGTTCAGCTGTGAGAGTTATCAACAGTTTGTTCGTTCAGCTGTGAGAGTTATCAACAGTTTGTTCATTCAGCTGTGAGAGTTATCAACAGGTTGTTCGTTCAGCTGTGAGAGTTATCAACAGGTTGTTCGTTCAGCTGTGAGAGTTATCAACAGTTTGTTCGTTCAGCTGTGAGAGTTATCAACAGTTTGTTCGTTCAGCTGTGAGAGTTATCAACAGTTAGTGTGTTCAGCTGTGAGAGTTATCAACAGTTAGTGTGTTCAGCTGTGAGAGTTATCAACAGGTTGTTCGTTCAGCTGTGAGAGTTATCAACAGTTTGTTCGTTCAGCTGTGAGAGTTATCAACAGTTTGTTCATTCAGCTGTGAGAGTTATCAACAGGTTGTTCGTTCAGCTGTGAGAGTTATCAACAGTTTGTTCGTTCAGCTGTGAGAGTTATCAACAGTTAGTGTGTTCAGCTGTGAGAGTTATCAACAGTTAGTGTGTTCAGCTGTGAGAGTTATCAACAGTTTGTTCAGCTGTGAGAGTTATCAACAGTTAGTGTGTTCAGCTGTGAGAGTTATCAACAGTTTGTTCAGCTGTGAGAGTTATCAACAGTTTGTTCAGCTGTGAGAGTTATCAACAGTGTGTTCAGCTGTGAGAGTTATCAACAGTTTGTTCGTTCAGCTGTGAGAGTTATCAACAGTTTGTTCGTTCAGCTGTGAGAGTTATCAACAGTTTGTTCGTTCAGCTGTGAGAGTTATCAACAGTATGTTCGTTCAGCTGTGAGAGTTATCAACAGTTTGTTCAGCTGTGAGAGTTATCAACAGTTTGTTCGTTCAGCTGTGAGAGTTATCAACAGTTTGTTCGTTCAGCTGTGAGAGTTATCAACAGCATGTTCGTTCAGCTGTGAGAGTTATCAACAGTTTGTTCGTTCAGCTGTGAGAGTTATCAACAGTTTGTTCGTTCAGCTGTGAGAGTTATCAACAGTTAGTGTGTTCAGCTGTGAGAGTTATCAACAGTTAGTGTGTTCAGCTGTGAGAGTTATCAACAGGTTGTTCGTTCAGCTGTGAGAGTTATCAACAGTTTGTTCGTTCAGCTGTGAGAGTTATCAACAGTTTGTTCATTCAGCTGTGAGAGTTATCAACAGGTTGTTCGTTCAGCTGTGAGAGTTATCAACAGTTTGTTCGTTCAGCTGTGAGAGTTATCAACAGTTAGTCTGTTCAGCTGTGAGAGTTATCAACAGTTAGTGTGTTCAGCTGTGAGAGTTATCAACAGTTTGTTCAGCTGTGAGAGTTATCAACAGTTAGTGTGTTCAGCTGTGAGAGTTATCAACAGTTTGTTCAGCTGTGAGAGTTATCAACAGTTTGTTCAGCTGTGAGAGTTATCAACAGTGTGTTCAGCTGTGAGAGTTATCAACAGTTTGTTCGTTCAGCTGTGAGAGTTATCAACAGTTTGTTCGTTCAGCTGTGAGAGTTATCAACAGTTTGTTCGTTCAGCTGTGAGAGTTATCAACAGTATGTTCGTTCAGCTGTGAGAGTTATCAACAGTTTGTTCAGCTGTGAGAGTTATCAACAGTTTGTTCGTTCAGCTGTGAGAGTTATCAACAGTTTGTTCGTTCAGCTGTGAGAGTTATCAACAGCATGTTCGTTCAGCTGTGAGAGTTATCAACAGTTTGTTCAGCTGTGAGAGTTATCAACAGTTTGTTCAGCTGTGAGAGTTATCAACAGTATGTTCGTTCAGCTGTGAGAGTTATCAACAGTTTGTTCAGCTGTGAGAGTTATCAACAGTTAGTGTGTTCAGCTGTGAGAGTTATCAACAGTTAGTGTGTTCAGCTGTGAGAGTTATCAACAGTTTGTTCAGCTGTGAGAGTTATCAACAGTTTGTTCGTTCAGCTGTGAGAGTTATCAACAGTTTGTTCAGCTGTTAGAGTTATCAACAGTTAGTGTGTTCAGCTGTGAGAGTTATCAACAGTTTGTTCAGCTGTGAGAGTTATCAACAGTTAGTGTGTTCAGCTGTGAGAGTTATCAACAGTTTGTTCGTTCAGCTGTGAGAGTTATCAACAGTATGTTCGTTCAGCTGTGAGAGTTATCAACAGTGTGTTCAGCTGTGAGAGTTATCAACAGTTAGTGTGTTCAGCTGTGAGAGTTATCAACAGTTAGTGTGTTCAGCTGTGAGAGTTATCAACAGGTTGTTCGTTCAGCTGTGAGAGTTATCAACAGTTTGTTCGTTCAGCTGTGAGAGTTATCAACAGTTAGTGTGTTCAGCTGTGAGAGTTATCAACAGGTTGTTCGTTCAGCTGTGAGAGTTATCAACAGTTTGTTTGTTCAGCTGTGAGAGTTATCAACAGTTAGTGTGTTCAGCTGTGAGAGTTATCAACAGTTTGTTCGTTCAGCTGTGAGAGTTATCAACAGTTTGTTCGTTCAGCTGTGAGAGTTATCAACAGTATGTTCGTTCAGCTGTGAGAGTTATCAACAGTTTGTTCGTTCAGCTGTGAGACTTATCAACAGTTAGTGTGTTCAGCTGTGAGAGTTATCAACAGGTTGTTCGTTCAGCTGTGAGAGTTATCAACAGGTTGTTCGTTCAGCTGTGAGAGTTATCAACAGTTTGTTCGTTCAGCTGTGAGAGTTATCAACAGGTTGTTCGTTCAGCTGTGAGAGTTATCAACAGTTTGTTCGTTCAGCTGTGAGAGTTATCAACAGTTAGTGTGTTCAGCTGTGAGAGTTATCAACAGTTAGTGTGTTCAGCTGTGAGAGTTATCAACAGGTTGTTCGTTCAGCTGTGAGAGTTATCAACAGTTTGTTCGTTCAGCTGTGAGAGTTATCAACAGTTTGTTCATTCAGCTGTGAGAGTTATCAACAGGTTGTTCGTTCAGCTGTGAGAGTTATCAACAGTTTGTTCGTTCAGCTGTGAGAGTTATCAACAGTTAGTGTGTTCAGCTGTGAGAGTTATCAACAGTTAGTGTGTTCAGCTGTGAGAGTTATCAACAGTTTGTTCAGCTGTGAGAGTTATCAACAGTTAGTGTGTTCAGCTGTGAGAGTTATCAACAGTTTGTTCAGCTGTGAGAGTTATCAACAGTGTGTTCAGCTGTGAGAGTTATCAACAGTTTGTTCGTTCAGCTGTGAGAGTTATCAACAGTATGTTCGTTCAGCTGTGAGAGTTATCAACAGTGTGTTCAACTGTGAGAGTTATCAACAGTTAGTGTGTTCAGCTGTGAGAGTTATCAACAGTTAGTGTGTTCAGCTGTGAGAGTTATCAACAGGTTGTTCGTTCAGCTGTGAGAGTTATCAACAGTTTGTTCGTTCAGCTGTGAGAGTTATCAACAGTTTGTTCGTTCAGCTGTGAGAGTTATCAACAGTTAGTGTGTTCAGCTGTGAGAGTTATCAACAGTTTGTTCGTTCAGCTGTGAGAGTTATCAACAGTTTGTTCGTTCAGCTGTGAGAGTTATCAACAGTATGTTCGTTCAGCTGTGAGAGTTATCAACAGGTTGTTCGTTCAGCTGTGAGAGTTATCAACAGTTTGTTCGTTCAGCTGTGAGAGTTATCAACAGTTAGTGTGTTCAGCTGTGAGAGTTATCAACAGTTAGTGTGTTCAGCTGTGAGAGTTATCAACAGTTAGTGTGTTCAGCTGTGAGAGTTATCAACAGGTTGTTCGTTCAGCTGTGAGAGTTATCAACAGTTTGTTCGTTCAGCTGTGAGAGTTATCAACAGTTTGTTCATTCAGCTGTGAGAGTTATCAACAGGTTGTTCGTTCAGCTGTGAGAGTTATCAACAGGTTGTTCGTTCAGCTGTGAGAGTTATCAACAGTTTGTTCGTTCAGCTGTGAGAGTTATCAACAGTTTGTTCGTTCAGCTGTGAGAGTTATCAACAGTTAGTGTGTTCAGCTGTGAGAGTTATCAACAGTTAGTGTGTTCAGCTGTGAGAGTTATCAACAGGTTGTTCGTTCAGCTGTGAGAGTTATCAACAGTTTGTTCGTTCAGCTGTGAGAGTTATCAACAGTTTGTTCATTCAGCTGTGAGAGTTATCAACAGGTTGTTCGTTCAGCTGTGAGAGTTATCAACAGTTTGTTCGTTCAGCTGTGAGAGTTATCAACAGTTAGTGTGTTCAGCTGTGAGAGTTATCAACAGTTAGTGTGTTCAGCTGTGAGAGTTATCAACAGTTTGTTCAGCTGTGAGAGTTATCAACAGTTAGTGTGTTCAGCTGTGAGAGTTATCAACAGTTTGTTCAGCTGTGAGAGTTATCAACAGTTTGTTCAGCTGTGAGAGTTATCAACAGTGTGTTCAGCTGTGAGAGTTATCAACAGTTTGTTCGTTCAGCTGTGAGAGTTATCAACAGTTTGTTCGTTCAGCTGTGAGAGTTATCAACAGTTTGTTCGTTCAGCTGTGAGAGTTATCAACAGTTTGTTCGTTCAGCTGTGAGAGTTATCAACAGTTAGTGTGTTCAGCTGTGAGAGTTATCAACAGGTTGTTCGTTCAGCTGTGAGAGTTATCAACAGTTTGTTCGTTCAGCTGTGAGAGTTATCAACAGTTTGTTCATTCAGCTGTGAGAGTTATCAACAGGTTGTTCGTTCAGCTGTGAGAGTTATCAACAGTTTGTTCGTTCAGCTGTGAGAGTTATCAACAGTTTGTGTGTTCAGCTGTGAGAGTTATCAACAGTTAGTGTGTTCAGCTGTGAGAGTTATCAACAGTTTGTTCAGCTGTGAGAGTTATCAACAGTTAGTGTGTTCAGCTGTGAGAGTTATCAACAGTTTGTTCAGCTGTGAGAGTTATCAACAGTTTGTTCAGCTGTGAGAGTTATCAACAGTGTGTTCAGCTGTGAGAGTTATCAACAGTTTGTTCGTTCAGCTGTGAGAGTTATCAACAGTTTGTTCGTTCAGCTGTGAGAGTTATCAACAGTTTGTTCGTTCAGCTGTGAGAGTTATCAACAGTATGTTCGTTCAGCTGTGAGAGTTATCAACAGTTTGTTCAGCTGTGAGAGTTATCAACAGTTTGTTCGTTCAGCTGTGAGAGTTATCAACAGTTTGTTCGTTCAGCTGTGAGAGTTATCAACAGCATGTTCGTTCAGCTGTGAGAGTTATCAACAGTTTGTTCAGCTGTGAGAGTTATCAACAGTTTGTTCAGCTGTGAGAGTTATCAACAGTATGTTCGTTCAGCTGTGAGAGTTATCAACAGTTTGTTCAGCTGTGAGAGTTATCAACAGTTAGTGTGTTCAGCTGTGAGAGTTATCAACAGTTAGTGTGTTCAGCTGTGAGAGTTATCAACAGTTTGTTCAGCTGTGAGAGTTATCAACAGTTTGTTCGTTCAGCTGTGAGAGTTATCAACAGTTTGTTCAGCTGTTAGAGTTATCAACAGTTAGTGTGTTCAGCTGTGAGAGTTATCAACAGTTTGTTCAGCTGTGAGAGTTATCAACAGTTAGTGTGTTCAGCTGTGAGAGTTATCAACAGTTTGTTCGTTCAGCTGTGAGAGTTATCAACAGTATGTTCGTTCAGCTGTGAGAGTTATCAACAGTGTGTTCAGCTGTGAGAGTTATCAACAGTTAGTGTGTTCAGCTGTGAGAGTTATCAACAGTTAGTGTGTTCAGCTGTGAGAGTTATCAACAGGTTGTTCGTTCAGCTGTGAGAGTTATCAACAGTTTGTTCGTTCAGCTGTGAGAGTTATCAACAGTTAGTGTGTTCAGCTGTGAGAGTTATCAACAGGTTGTTCGTTCAGCTGTGAGAGTTATCAACAGTTTGTTTGTTCAGCTGTGAGAGTTATCAACAGTTAGTGTGTTCAGCTGTGAGAGTTATCAACAGTTTGTTCGTTCAGCTGTGAGAGTTATCAACAGTTTGTTCGTTCAGCTGTGAGAGTTATCAACAGTATGTTCGTTCAGCTGTGAGAGTTATCAACAGTTTGTTCGTTCAGCTGTGAGACTTATCAACAGTTAGTGTGTTCAGCTGTGAGAGTTATCAACAGGTTGTTCGTTCAGCTGTGAGAGTTATCAACAGGTTGTTCGTTCAGCTGTGAGAGTTATCAACAGTTTGTTCGTTCAGCTGTGAGAGTTATCAACAGGTTGTTCGTTCAGCTGTGAGAGTTATCAACAGTTTGTTCGTTCAGCTGTGAGAGTTATCAACAGTTAGTGTGTTCAGCTGTGAGAGTTATCAACAGTTAGTGTGTTCAGCTGTGAGAGTTATCAACAGGTTGTTCGTTCAGCTGTGAGAGTTATCAACAGTTTGTTCGTTCAGCTGTGAGAGTTATCAACAGTTTGTTCATTCAGCTGTGAGAGTTATCAACAGGTTGTTCGTTCAGCTGTGAGAGTTATCAACAGTTTGTTCGTTCAGCTGTGAGAGTTATCAACAGTTAGTGTGTTCAGCTGTGAGAGTTATCAACAGTTAGTGTGTTCAGCTGTGAGAGTTATCAACAGTTTGTTCAGCTGTGAGAGTTATCAACAGTTAGTGTGTTCAGCTGTGAGAGTTATCAACAGTTTGTTCAGCTGTGAGAGTTATCAACAGTGTGTTCAGCTGTGAGAGTTATCAACAGTTTGTTCGTTCAGCTGTGAGAGTTATCAACAGTATGTTCGTTCAGCTGTGAGAGTTATCAACAGTGTGTTCAACTGTGAGAGTTATCAACAGTTAGTGTGTTCAGCTGTGAGAGTTATCAACAGTTAGTGTGTTCAGCTGTGAGAGTTATCAACAGGTTGTTCGTTCAGCTGTGAGAGTTATCAACAGTTTGTTCGTTCAGCTGTGAGAGTTATCAACAGTTTGTTCGTTCAGCTGTGAGAGTTATCAACAGTTAGTGTGTTCAGCTGTGAGAGTTATCAACAGTTTGTTCGTTCAGCTGTGAGAGTTATCAACAGTTTGTTCGTTCAGCTGTGAGAGTTATCAACAGTATGTTCGTTCAGCTGTGAGAGTTATCAACAGGTTGTTCGTTCAGCTGTGAGAGTTATCAACAGTTTGTTCGTTCAGCTGTGAGAGTTATCAACAGTTAGTGTGTTCAGCTGTGAGAGTTATCAACAGTTAGTGTGTTCAGCTGTGAGAGTTATCAACAGTTAGTGTGTTCAGCTGTGAGAGTTATCAACAGGTTGTTCGTTCAGCTGTGAGAGTTATCAACAGTTTGTTCGTTCAGCTGTGAGAGTTATCAACAGTTTGTTCATTCAGCTGTGAGAGTTATCAACAGGTTGTTCGTTCAGCTGTGAGAGTTATCAACAGGTTGTTCGTTCAGCTGTGAGAGTTATCAACAGTTTGTTCGTTCAGCTGTGAGAGTTATCAACAGTTTGTTCGTTCAGCTGTGAGAGTTATCAACAGTTAGTGTGTTCAGCTGTGAGAGTTATCAACAGTTAGTGTGTTCAGCTGTGAGAGTTATCAACAGGTTGTTCGTTCAGCTGTGAGAGTTATCAACAGTTTGTTCGTTCAGCTGTGAGAGTTATCAACAGTTTGTTCATTCAGCTGTGAGAGTTATCAACAGGTTGTTCGTTCAGCTGTGAGAGTTATCAACAGTTTGTTCGTTCAGCTGTGAGAGTTATCAACAGTTAGTGTGTTCAGCTGTGAGAGTTATCAACAGTTAGTGTGTTCAGCTGTGAGAGTTATCAACAGTTTGTTCAGCTGTGAGAGTTATCAACAGTTAGTGTGTTCAGCTGTGAGAGTTATCAACAGTTTGTTCAGCTGTGAGAGTTATCAACAGTTTGTTCAGCTGTGAGAGTTATCAACAGTGTGTTCAGCTGTGAGAGTTATCAACAGTTTGTTCGTTCAGCTGTGAGAGTTATCAACAGTTTGTTCGTTCAGCTGTGAGAGTTATCAACAGTTTGTTCGTTCAGCTGTGAGAGTTATCAACAGTTTGTTCGTTCAGCTGTGAGAGTTATCAACAGTTAGTGTGTTCAGCTGTGAGAGTTATCAACAGGTTGTTCGTTCAGCTGTGAGAGTTATCAACAGTTTGTTCGTTCAGCTGTGAGAGTTATCAACAGTTTGTTCATTCAGCTGTGAGAGTTATCAACAGGTTGTTCGTTCAGCTGTGAGAGTTATCAACAGTTTGTTCGTTCAGCTGTGAGAGTTATCAACAGTTTGTGTGTTCAGCTGTGAGAGTTATCAACAGTTAGTGTGTTCAGCTGTGAGAGTTATCAACAGTTTGTTCAGCTGTGAGAGTTATCAACAGTTAGTGTGTTCAGCTGTGAGAGTTATCAACAGTTTGTTCAGCTGTGAGAGTTATCAACAGTTTGTTCAGCTGTGAGAGTTATCAACAGTGTGTTCAGCTGTGAGAGTTATCAACAGTTTGTTCGTTCAGCTGTGAGAGTTATCAACAGTATGTTCGTCCAGCTGTGAGAGTTATCAACAGTGTGTTCAACTGTGAGAGTTATCAACAGTTAGTGTGTTCAGCTGTGAGAGTTATCAACAGTTAGTGTGTTCAGCTGTGAGAGTTATCAACAGGTTGTTCGTTCAGCTGTGAGAGTTATCAACAGTTTGTTCGTTCAGCTGTGAGAGTTATCAACAGTTAGTGTGTTCAGCTGTGAGAGTTATCAACAGTTCGTTCGTTCAGCTGTGAGAGTTATCAACAGTTTGTTCGTTCAGCTGTGAGAGTTATCAACAGTTTGTTCGTTCAGCTGTGAGAGTTATCAACAGTTAGTGTGTTCAGCTGTGAGAGTTATCAACAGTTTGTTCGTTCAGCTGTGAGAGTTATCAACAGTTTGTTCGTTCAGCTGTGAGAGTTATCAACAGTATGTTCGTTCAGCTGTGAGAGTTATCAACAGGTTGTTCGTTCAGCTGTGAGAGTTATCAACAGTTTGTTCGTTCAGCTGTGAGAGTTATCAACAGTTAGTGTGTTCAGCTGTGAGAGTTATCAACAGTTAGTGTGTTCAGCTGTGAGAGTTATCAACAGGTTGTTCGTTCAGCTGTGAGAGTTATCAACAGTTTGTTCGTTCAGCTGTGAGAGTTATCAACAGTTAGTGTGTTCAGCTGTGAGAGTTATCAACAGTTAGTGTGTTCAGCTGTGAGAGTTATCAACAGTTTGTTCAGCTGTGAGAGTTATCAACAGTTAGTGTGTTCAGCTGTGAGAGTTATCAACAGTTTGTTCAGCTGTGAGAGTTATCAACAGTGTGTTCAGCTGTGAGAGTTATCAACAGTTTGTTCGTTCAGCTGTGAGAGTTATCAACAGTATGTTCGTTCAGCTGTGAGAGTTATCAACAGTGTGTTCAACTGTGAGAGTTATCAACAGTTAGTGTGTTCAGCTGTGAGAGTTATCAACAGTTAGTGTGTTCAGCTGTGAGAGTTATCAACAGGTTGTTCGTTCAGCTGTGAGAGTTATCAACAGTTTGTTCGTTCAGCTGTGAGAGTTATAAAAAGTTAGTGTGTTCAGCTGTGAGAGTTATCAACAGGTTGTTCGTTCAGCTGTGAGAGTTATCAACAGTTAGTGTGTTCAGCTGTGAGAGTTATCAACAGTTCATTCGTTCAGCTGTGAGAGTTATCAACAGTTTGTTCGTTCAGCTGTGAGAGTTATCAACAGTTTGTTCGTTCAGCTGTGAGAGTTATCAACAGTTAGTGTGTTCAGCTGTGAGAGTTATCAACAGTTTGTTCGTTCAGCTGTGAGAGTTATCAACAGTTTGTTCGTTCAGCTGTGAGAGTTATCAACAGTATGTTCGTTCAGCTGTGAGAGTTATCAACAGGTTGTTCGTTCAGCTGTGAGAGTTATCAACAGTTTGTTCGTTCAGCTGTGAGAGTTATCAACAGTTAGTGTGTTCAGCTGTGAGAGTTATCAACAGTTAGTGTGTTCAGTTTTGAGAGTTATCAACAGGTTGTTCGTTCAGCTGTGAGAGTTATCAACAGTTTGTTCGTTCAGCTGTGAGAGTTATCAACAGTTAGTGTGTTCAGCTGTGAGAGTTATCAACAGTTAGTGTGTTCAGCTGTGAGAGTTATCAACAGTTTGTTCAGCTGTGAGAGTTATCAACAGTTAGTGTGTTCAGCTGTGAGAGTTATCAACAGTTTGTTCAGCTGTGAGAGTTATCAACAGTGTGTTCAGCTGTGAGAGTTATCAACAGTTTGTTCGTTCAGCTGTGAGAGTTATCAACAGTATGTTCGTTCAGCTGTGAGAGTTATCAACAGTGTGTTCAACTGTGAGAGTTATCAACAGTTAGTGTGTTCAGCTGTGAGAGTTATCAACAGTTAGTGTGTTCAGCTGTGAGAGTTATCAACAGGTTGTTCGTTCAGCTGTGAGAGTTATCAACAGTTTGTTCGTTCAGCTGTGAGAGTTATAAACAGTTAGTGTGTTCAGCTGTGAGAGTTATCAACAGTTTGTTCGTTCAGCTGTGAGAGTTATCAACAGTTTGTTCGTTCAGCTGTGAGAGTTATCAACAGTTAGTGTGTTCATCTGTGAGAGTTATCAACAGTTTGTTCGTTCAGCTGTGAGAGTTATCAACAGTTTGTTCGTTCAGCTGTGAGAGTTATCAACAGTATGTTCGTTCAGCTGTGAGAGTTATCAACAGTTTGTTCGTTCAGCTGTGAGAGTTATCAACAGTTAGTGTGTTCAGCTGTGAGAGTTATCAACAGGTTGTTCGTTCAGCTGTGAGAGTTATCAACAGGTTGTTCGTTCAGCTGTGAGAGTTATCAACAGTTTGTTCGTTCAGCTGTGAGAGTTATCAACAGGTTGTTCGTTCAGCTGTGAGAGTTATCAAGAGTTTGTTCGTTCAGCTGTGAGAGTTATCAACAGTTAGTGTGTTCAGCTGTGAGAGTTATCAACAGTTAGTGTGTTCAGCTGTGAGAGTTATCAACAGGTTGTTCGTTCAGCTGTGAGAGTTATCAACAGTTTGTTCGTTCAGCTGTGAGAGTTATCAACAGTTTGTTCGTTCAGCTGTGAGAGTTATCAACAGGTTGTTCGTTCAGCTGTGAGAGTTATCAACAGTTTGTTCGTTCAGCTGTGAGAGTTATCAACAGTTAGTGTGTTCAGCTGTGAGAGTTATCAACAGTATGTTCGTTCAGCTGTGAGAGTTATCAACAGTTAGTGTGTTCAGCTGTGAGAGTTATCAACAGTATGTTCGTTCAGCTGTGAGAGTTATCAACAGTTTGTTCGTTCAGCTGTGAGAGTTATCAACAGTTAGTGTGTTCAGCTGTGAGAGTTATCAACAGGTTGTTCGTTCAGCTGTGAGAGTTATCAACAGGTTGTTCGTTCAGCTGTGAGAGTTATCAACAGTTTGTTCAGCTGTGAGAGTTATCAACAGTTTGTTCAGCTGTGAGAGTTATCTACAGTGGGTTCAGCTGTGAGATTTATCAACAATTTGTTTGTTCAGCTGTGAGAGTTATCAACAGTGGGTTCAGCTGTGAGAGTTATCAACAGGTTGTTCGTTCAGCTGTGAGAGTTATCAACAGTTTGTTCGTTCAGCTGTGAGAGTTATCAACAGTTAGTGTGTTCAGCTGTGAGAGTTATCAACAGTTTGTTCGTTCAGCTGTGAGAGTTATCAACAGTTTGTTCGTTCAGCTGTGAGAGTTATCAACAGTTTGTTTGTTCAGCTGTGAGAGTTATCAACAGTTAGTGTGTTCAGCTGTGAGAGTTATCAACAGTTTGTTCGTTCAGCTGTGAGAGTTATCAACAGTTTGTTCGTTCAGCTGTGAGAGTTATCAACAGTATGTTCGTTCAGCTGTGAGAGTTATCAACAGTTTGTTCGTTCAGCTGTGAGAGTTATCAACAGTTAGTGTGTTCAGCTGTGAGAGTTATCAACAGGTTGTTCGTTCAGCTGTGAGAGTTATCAACAGGTTGTTCGTTCAGCTGTGAGAGTTATCAACAGTTTGTTCGTTCAGCTGTGAGAGTTATCAACAGGTTGTTCGTTCAGCTGTGAGAGTTATCAACAGTTTGTTCGTTCAGCTGTGAGAGTTATCAACAGTTAGTGTGTTCAGCTGTGAGAGTTATCAACAGTTAGTGTGTTCAGCTGTGAGAGTTATCAACAGGTTGTTCGTTCAGCTGTGAGAGTTATCAACAGTTTGTTCGTTCAGCTGTGAGAGTTATCAACAGTTTGTTCATTCAGCTGTGAGAGTTATCAACAGGTTGTTCGTTCAGCTGTGAGAGTTATCAACAGTTTGTTCGTTCAGCTGTGAGAGTTATCAACAGTTAGTGTGTTCAGCTGTGAGAGTTATCAACAGTTAGTGTGTTCAGCTGTGAGAGTTATCAACAGTTTGTTCAGCTGTGAGAGTTATCAACAGTTAGTGTGTTCAGCTGTGAGAGTTATCAACAGTTTGTTCAGCTGTGAGAGTTATCAACAGTGTGTTCAGCTGTGAGAGTTATCAACAGTTTGTTCGTTCAGCTGTGAGAGTTATCAACAGTATGTTCGTTCAGCTGTGAGAGTTATCAACAGTGTGTTCAACTGTGAGAGTTATCAACAGTTAGTGTGTTCAGCTTTGAGAGTTATCAACAGTTAGTGTGTTCAGCTGTGAGAGTTATCAACAGGTTGTTCGTTCAGCTGTGAGAGTTATCAACAGTTTGTTCGTTCAGCTGTGAGAGTTATCAACAGTTAGTGTGTTCAGCTGTGACAGTTATCAACAGTTTGTTCGTTCAGCTGTGAGAGTTATCAACAGTTTGTTCGTTCAGCTGTGAGAGTTATCAACATTTTGTTCGTTCAGCTGTGAGAGTTATCAACAGTTAGTGTGTTCAGCTGTGAGAGTCATCAACAGTTTGTTCGTTCAGCTGTGAGAGTTATCAACAGTTTGTTCGTTCAGCTGTGAGAGTTATCAACAGTATGTTCGTTCAGCTGTGAGAGTTATCAACAGGTTGTTCGTTCAGCTGTGAGAGTTATCAACAGTTTGTTCGTTCAGCTGTGAGAGTTATCAACAGTTAGTGTGTTCAGCTGTGAGTGTTATCAACAGTTAGTGTGTTCAGCTGTGAGAGTTATCAACAGTTAGTGTGTACAGCTGTGAGAGTTATCAACAGGTTGTTCGTTCAGCTGTGAGAGTTATCAACAGTTTGTTCGTTCAGCTGTGAGAGTTATCAACAGTTTGTTCATTCAGCTGTGAGAGTTATCAACAGGTTGTTCGTTCAGCTGTGAGAGTTATCAACAGCTTGTTCGTTCAGCTGTGAGAGTTATCAACAGTTAGTGTGTTCAGCTGTGAGAGTTATCAACAGTATGTTCGTTCAGCTGTGAGAGTTATCAACAGTTTGTTCGTTCAGCTGTGAGAGTTATCAACAGTTAGTGTGTTCAGCTGTGAGAGTTATCAACAGGTTGTTCGTTCAGCTGTGAGAGTTATCAACAGGTTGTTCGTTCAGCTGTGAGAGTTATCAACAGTTTGTTCAGCTGTGAGAGTTATCAACAGTTTGTTCAGCTGTGAGAGTTATCTACAGTGGGTTCAGCTGTGAGATTTATCAACAATTTGTTTGTTCAGCTGTGAGAGTTATCAACAGTGGGTTCAGCTGTGAGAGTTATCAACAGGTTGTTCGTTCAGCTGTGAGAGTTATCAACAGTTTGTTCGTTCAGCTGTGAGAGTTATCAACAGTTAGTGTGTTCAGCTGTGAGAGTTATCAACAGTTTGTTCGTTCAGCTGTGAGAGTTATCAACAGTTTGTTCGTTCAGCTGTGAGAGTTATCAACAGTTTGTTTGTTCAGCTGTGAGAGTTATCAACAGTTAGTGTGTTCAGCTGTGAGAGTTATCAACAGTTTGTTCGTTCAGCTGTGAGAGTTATCAACAGTTTGTTCGTTCAGCTGTGAGAGTTATCAACAGTATGTTCGTTCAGCTGTGAGAGTTATCAACAGTTTGTTCGTTCAGCTGTGAGAGTTATCAACAGTTAGTGTGTTCAGCTGTGAGAGTTATCAACAGGTTGTTCGTTCAGCTGTGAGAGTTATCAACAGGTTGTTCGTTCAGCTGTGAGAGTTATCAACAGTTTGTTCGTTCAGCTGTGAGAGTTATCAACAGGTTGTTCGTTCAGCTGTGAGAGTTATCAACAGTTTGTTCGTTCAGCTGTGAGAGTTATCAACAGTTAGTGTGTTCAGCTGTGAGAGTTATCAACAGTTAGTGTGTTCAGCTGTGAGAGTTATCAACAGGTTGTTCGTTCAGCTGTGAGAGTTATCAACAGTTTGTTCGTTCAGCTGTGAGAGTTATCAACAGTTTGTTCATTCAGCTGTGAGAGTTATCAACAGGTTGTTCGTTCAGCTGTGAGAGTTATCAACAGTTTGTTCGTTCAGCTGTGAGAGTTATCAACAGTTAGTGTGTTCAGCTGTGAGAGTTATCAACAGTTAGTGTGTTCAGCTGTGAGAGTTATCAACAGTTTGTTCAGCTGTGAGAGTTATCAACAGTTAGTGTGTTCAGCTGTGAGAGTTATCAACAGTTTGTTCAGCTGTGAGAGTTATCAACAGTGTGTTCAGCTGTGAGAGTTATCAACAGTTTGTTCGTTCAGCTGTGAGAGTTATCAACAGTATGTTCGTTCAGCTGTGAGAGTTATCAACAGTGTGTTCAACTGTGAGAGTTATCAACAGTTAGTGTGTTCAGCTTTGAGAGTTATCAACAGTTAGTGTGTTCAGCTGTGAGAGTTATCAACAGGTTGTTCGTTCAGCTGTGAGAGTTATCAACAGTTTGTTCGTTCAGCTGTGAGAGTTATCAACAGTTAGTGTGTTCAGCTGTGACAGTTATCAACAGTTTGTTCGTTCAGCTGTGAGAGTTATCAACAGTTTGTTCGTTCAGCTGTGAGAGTTATCAACATTTTGTTCGTTCAGCTGTGAGAGTTATCAACAGTTAGTGTGTTCAGCTGTGAGAGTCATCAACAGTTTGTTCGTTCAGCTGTGAGAGTTATCAACAGTTTGTTCGTTCAGCTGTGAGAGTTATCAACAGTATGTTCGTTCAGCTGTGAGAGTTATCAACAGGTTGTTCGTTCAGCTGTGAGAGTTATCAACAGTTTGTTCGTTCAGCTGTGAGAGTTATCAACAGTTAGTGTGTTCAGCTGTGAGTGTTATCAACAGTTAGTGTGTTCAGCTGTGAGAGTTATCAACAGTTAGTGTGTACAGCTGTGAGAGTTATCAACAGGTTGTTCGTTCAGCTGTGAGAGTTATCAACAGTTTGTTCGTTCAGCTGTGAGAGTTATCAACAGTTTGTTCATTCAGCTGTGAGAGTTATCAACAGGTTGTTCGTTCAGCTGTGAGAGTTATCAACAGGTTGTTCGTTCAGCTGTGAGAGTTATCAACAGTTTGTTCGTTCAGCTGTGAGAGTTATCAACAGTTTGTTCGTTCAGCTGTGAGAGTTATCAACAGTTAGTGTGTTCAGCTGTGAGAGTTATCAACAGTTAGTGTGTTCAGCTGTGAGAGTTATCAACAGGTTGTTCGTTCAGCTGTGAGAGTTATCAACAGTTTGTTCGTTCAGCTGTGAGAGTTATCAACAGTTTGTTCATTCAGCTGTGAGAGTTATCAACAGGTTGTTCGTTCAGCTGTGAGAGTTATCAACAGTTTGTTCGTTCAGCTGTGAGAGTTATCAACAGTTAGTGTGTTCAGCTGTGAGAGTTATCAACAGTTAGTGTGTTCAGCTGTGAGAGTTATCAACAGTTTGTTCAGCTGTGAGAGTTATCAACAGTTAGTGTGTTCAGCTGTGAGAGTTATCAACAGTTTGTTCAGCTGTGAGAGTTATCAACAGTTTGTTCAGCTGTGAGAGTTATCAACAGTGTGTTCAGCTGTGAGAGTTATCAACAGTTTGTTCGTTCAGCTGTGAGAGTTATCAACAGTTTGTTCGTTCAGCTGTGAGAGTTATCAACAGTTTGTTCGTTCAGCTGTGAGAGTTATCAACAGTATGTTCGTTCAGCTGTGAGAGTTATCAACAGTTTGTTCAGCTGTGAGAGTTATCAACAGTTTGTTCGTTCAGCTGTGAGAGTTATCAACAGTTTGTTCGTTCAGCTGTGAGAGTTATCAACAGCATGTTCGTTCAGCTGTGAGAGTTATCAACAGTTTGTTCAGCTGTGAGAGTTATCAACAGTTTGTTCAGCTGTGAGAGTTATCAACAGTATGTTCGTTCAGCTGTGAGAGTTATCAACAGTTTGTTCAGCTGTGAGAGTTATCAACAGTTAGTGTGTTCAGCTGTGAGAGTTATCAACAGTTAGTGTGTTCAGCTGTGAGAGTTATCAACAGTTTGTTCAGCTGTGAGAGTTATCAACAGTTTGTTCGTTCAGCTGTGAGAGTTATCAACAGTTTGTTCAGCTGTTAGAGTTATCAACAGTTAGTGTGTTCAGCTGTGAGAGTTATCAACAGTTTGTTCAGCTGTGAGAGTTATCAACAGTTAGTGTGTTCAGCTGTGAGAGTTATCAACAGTTTGTTCGTTCAGCTGTGAGAGTTATCAACAGTATGTTCGTTCAGCTGTGAGAGTTATCAACAGTGTGTTCAGCTGTGAGAGTTATCAACAGTTAGTGTGTTCAGCTGTGAGAGTTATCAACAGTTAGTGTGTTCAGCTGTGAGAGTTATCAACAGGTTGTTCGTTCAGCTGTGAGAGTTATCAACAGTTTGTTCGTTCAGCTGTGAGAGTTATCAACAGTTAGTGTGTTCAGCTGTGAGAGTTATCAACAGTTTGTTCGTTCAGCTGTGAGAGTTATCAACAGTTTGTTCGTTCAGCTGTGAGAGTTATCAACAGTTTGTTTGTTCAGCTGTGAGAGTTATCAACAGTTAGTGTGTTCAGCTGTGAGAGTTATCAACAGTTTGTTCGTTCAGCTGTGAGAGTTATCAACAGTTTGTTCGTTCAGCTGTGAGAGTTATCAACAGTATGTTCGTTCAGCTGTGAGAGTTATCAACAGTTTGTTCGTTCAGCTGTGAGACTTATCAACAGTTAGTGTGTTCAGCTGTGAGAGTTATCAACAGGTTGTTCGTTCAGCTGTGAGAGTTATCAACAGGTTGTTCGTTCAGCTGTGAGAGTTATCAACAGTTTGTTCGTTCAGCTGTGAGAGTTATCAACAGGTTGTTCGTTCAGCTGTGAGAGTTATCAACAGTTTGTTCGTTCAGCTGTGAGAGTTATCAACAGTTAGTGTGTTCAGCTGTGAGAGTTATCAACAGTTAGTGTGTTCAGCTGTGAGAGTTATCAACAGGTTGTTCGTTCAGCTGTGAGAGTTATCAACAGTTTGTTCATTCAGCTGGGAGAGTTATCAACAGTTTGTTCATTCAGCTGTGAGAGTTATCAACAGGTTGTTCGTTCAGCTGTGAGAGTTATCAACAGTTTGTTCGTTCAGCTGTGAGAGTTATCAACAGTTAGTGTGTTCAGCTGTGAGAGTTATCAACAGTTAGTGTGTTCAGCTGTGAGAGTTATCAACAGTTTGTTCAGCTGTGAGAGTTATCAACAGTTAGTGTGTTCAGCTGTGAGAGTTATCAACAGTTTGTTCAGCTGTGAGAGTTATCAACAGTGTGTTCAGCTGTGAGAGTTATCAACAGTTTGTTCGTTCAGCTGTGAGAGTTATCAACAGTATGTTCGTTCAGCTGTGAGAGTTATCAACAGTGTGTTCAACTGTGAGAGTTATCAACAGTTAGTGTGTTCAGCTGTGAGAGTTATCAACAGTTAGTGTGTTCAGCTGTGAGAGTTATCAACAGGTTGTTCGTTCAGCTGTGAGAGTTATCAACAGTTTGTTTGTTCAGCTGTGAGAGTTATCAACAGTTAGTGTGTTCAGCTGTGACAGTTATCAACAGTTTGTTCGTTCAGCTGTGAGAGTTATCAACAGTTTGTTCGTTCAGCTGTGAGAGTTATCAACAGTATGTTCGTTCAGCTGTGAGAGTTATCAACAGGTTGTTCGTTCAGCTGTGAGAGTTATCAACAGTTTGTTCGTTCAGCTGTGAGAGTTATCAACAGTTAGTGTGTTCAGCTGTGAGAGTTATCAACAGTTAGTGTGTTCAGCTGTGAGAGTTATCAACAGTTAGTGTGTTCAGCTGTGAGAGTTATCAACAGGTTGTTCGTTCAGCTGTGAGAGTTATCAACAGTTTGTTCGTTCAGCTGTGAGAGTTATCAACAGTTTGTTCATTCAGCTGTGAGAGTTATCAACAGGTTGTTCGTTCAGCTGTGAGAGTTATCAACAGGTTGTTCGTTCAGCTGTGAGAGTTATCAACAGTTTGTTCGTTCAGCTGTGAGAGTTATCAACAGTTTGTTCGTTCAGCTGTGAGAGTTATCAACAGTTAGTGTGTTCAGCTGTGAGAGTTATCAACAGTTAGTGTGTTCAGCTGTGAGAGTTATCAACAGGTTGTTCGTTCAGCTGTGAGAGTTATTAACAGTTTGTTCGTTCAGCTGTGAGAGTTATCAACAGTTTGTTCATTCAGCTGTGAGAGTTATCAACAGGTTGTTCGTTCAGCTGTGAGAGTTATCAACAGTTTGTTCGTTCAGCTGTGAGAGTTATCAACAGTTAGTGTGTTCAGCTGTGAGAGTTATCAACAGTTAGTGTGTTCAGCTGTGAGAGTTATCAACAGTTTGTTCAGCTGTGAGAGTTATCAACAGTTAGTGTGTTCAGCTGTGAGAGTTATCAACAGTTTGTTCAGCTGTGAGAGTTATCAACAGTTTGTTCAGCTGTGAGAGTTATCAACAGTGTGTTCAGCTGTGAGAGTTATCAACAGTTTGTTCGTTCAGCTGTGAGAGTTATCAACAGTTTGTTCTTTCAGCTGTGAGAGTTATCAACAGTTTGTTCGTTCAGCTGTGAGAGTTATCAACAGTTTGTTCGTTCAGCTGTGAGAGTTATCAACAGTTAGTGTGTTCAGCTGTGAGAGTTATCAACAGTTAGTGTGTTCAGCTGTGAGAGTTATCAACAGTTTGTTCGTTCAGCTGTGAGAGTTATCAACAGTTTGTTCGTTCAGCTGTGAGAGTTATCAACAGTTTGTTCATTCAGCTGTGAGAGTTATCAACAGGTTGTTCGTTCAGCTGTGAGAGTTATCAACAGTTTGTTCGTTCAGCTGTGAGAGTTATAAACAGTTTGTTCAGCTGTGAGAGTTATCAACAGTTAGTGTGTTCAGCTGTGAGAGTTATCAACAGTTTGTTCAGCTGTGAGAGTTATCAACAGTTAGTGTGTTCAGCTGTGAGAGTTATCAACAGTTTGTTCAGCTGTGAGAGTTATCAACAGTTTGTTCAGCTGTGAGAGTTATCAACAGTGTGTTCAGCTGTGAGAGTTATCAACAGTTTGTTCGTTCAGCTGTGAGAGTTATCAACAGTATGTTCGTCCAGCTGTGAGAGTTATCAACAGTGTGTTCAACTGTGAGAGTTATCAACAGTTAGTGTGTTCAGCTGTGAGAGTTATCAACAGTTAGTGTGTTCAGCTGTGAGAGTTATCAACAGGTTGTTCGTTCAGCTGTGAGAGTTATCAACAGTTTGTTCGTTCAGCTGTGAGAGTTATCAACAGTTAGTGTGTTCAGCTGTGAGAGTTATCAACAGTTCGTTCGTTCAGCTGTGAGAGTTATCAACAGTTTGTTCGTTCAGCTGTGAGAGTTATCAACAGTTTGTTCGTTCAGCTGTGAGAGTTATCAACAGTTAGTGTGTTCAGCTGTGAGAGTTATCAACAGTTTGTTCGTTCAGCTGTGAGAGTTATCAACAGTTTGTTCGTTCAGCTGTGAGAGTTATCAACAGTATGTTCGTTCAGCTGTGAGAGTTATCAACAGGTTGTTCGTTCAGCTGTGAGAGTTATCAACAGTTTGTTCGTTCAGCTGTGAGAGTTATCAACAGTTAGTGTGTTCAGCTGTGAGAGTTATCAACAGTTAGTGTGTTCAGCTGTGAGAGTTATCAACAGGTTGTTCGTTCAGCTGTGAGAGTTATCAACAGTTTGTTCGTTCAGCTGTGAGAGTTATCAACAGTTAGTGTGTTCAGCTGTGAGAGTTATCAACAGTTAGTGTGTTCAGCTGTGAGAGTTATCAACAGTTTGTTCAGCTGTGAGAGTTATCAACAGTTAGTGTGTTCAGCTGTGAGAGTTATCAACAGTTTGTTCAGCTGTGAGAGTTATCAACAGTGTGTTCAGCTGTGAGAGTTATCAACAGTTTGTTCGTTCAGCTGTGAGAGTTATCAACAGTATGTTCGTTCAGCTGTGAGAGTTATCAACAGTGTGTTCAACTGTGAGAGTTATCAACAGTTAGTGTGTTCAGCTGTGAGAGTTATCAACAGTTAGTGTGTTCAGCTGTGAGAGTTATCAACAGGTTGTTCGTTCAGCTGTGAGAGTTATCAACAGTTTGTTCGTTCAGCTGTGAGAGTTATAAAAAGTTAGTGTGTTCAGCTGTGAGAGTTATCAACAGGTTGTTCGTTCAGCTGTGAGAGTTATCAACAGTCAGTGTGTTCAGCTGTGAGAGTTATCAACAGTTCGTTCGTTCAGCTGTGAGAGTTATCAACAGTTTGTTCGTTCAGCTGTGAGAGTTATCAACAGTTTGTTCGTTCAGCTGTGAGAGTTATCAACAGTTAGTGTGTTCAGCTGTGAGAGTTATCAACAGTTTGTTCGTTCAGCTGTGAGAGTTATCAACAGTTTGTTCGTTCAGCTGTGAGAGTTATCAACAGTATGTTCGTTCAGCTGTGAGAGTTATCAACAGGTTGTTCGTTCAGCTGTGAGAGTTATCAACAGTTTGTTCGTTCAGCTGTGAGAGTTATCAACAGTTAGTGTGTTCAGCTGTGAGAGTTATCAACAGTTAGTGTGTTCAGCTGTGAGAGTTATCAACAGGTTGTTCGTTCAGCTGTGAGAGTTATCAACAGTTTGTTCGTTCAGCTGTGAGAGTTATCAACAGTTAGTGTGTTCAGCTGTGAGAGTTATCAACAGTTAGTGTGTTCAGCTGTGAGAGTTATCAACAGTTTGTTCAGCTGTGAGAGTTATCAACAGTTAGTGTGTTCAGCTGTGAGAGTTATCAACAGTTTGTTCAGCTGTGAGAGTTATCAACAGTGTGTTCAGCTGTGAGAGTTATCAACAGTTTGTTCGTTCAGCTGTGAGAGTTATCAACAGTATGTTCGTTCAGCTGTGAGAGTTATCAACAGTGTGTTCAACTGTGAGAGTTATCAACAGTTAGTGTGTTCAGCTGTGAGAGTTATCAACAGTTAGTGTGTTCAGCTGTGAGAGTTATCAACAGGTTGTTCGTTCAGCTGTGAGAGTTATCAACAGTTTGTTCGTTCAGCTGTGAGAGTTATAAAAAGTTAGTGTGTTCAGCTGTGAGAGTTATCAACAGTTTGTTCGTTCAGCTGTGAGAGTTATCAACAGTTTGTTCGTTCAGCTGTGAGAGTTATCAACAGTTAGTGTGTTCAGCTGTGAGAGTTATCAACAGTTTGTTCGTTCAGCTGTGAGAGTTATCAACAGTTTGTTCGTTCAGCTGTGAGAGTTATCAACAGTATGTTCGTTCAGCTGTGAGAGTTATCAACAGTTTGTTCGTTCAGCTGTGAGAGTTATCAACAGTTAGTGTGTTCAGCTGTGAGAGTTATCAACAGGTTGTTCGTTCAGCTGTGAGAGTTATCAACAGGTTGTTCGTTCAGCTGTGAGAGTTATCAACAGTTTGTTCGTTCAGCTGTGAGAGTTATCAACAGGTTGTTCGTTCAGCTGTGAGAGTTATCAAGAGTTTGTTCGTTCAGCTGTGAGAGTTATCAACAGTTAGTGTGTTCAGCTGTGAGAGTTATCAACAGTTAGTGTGTTCAGCTGTGAGAGTTATCAACAGGTTGTTCGTTCAGCTGTGAGAGTTATCAACAGTTTGTTCGTTCAGCTGTGAGAGTTATCAACAGTTTGTTCGTTCAGCTGTGAGAGTTATCAACAGGTTGTTCGTTCAGCTGTGAGAGTTATCAACAGTTTGTTCGTTCAGCTGTGAGAGTTATCAACAGTTAGTGTGTTCAGCTGTGAGAGTTATCAACAGTATGTTCGTTCAGCTGTGAGAGTTATCAACAGTTAGTGTGTTCAGCTGTGAGAGTTATCAATAGTATGTTCGTTCAGCTGTGAGAGTTATCAACAGTTTGTTCGTTCAGCTGTGAGAGTTATCAACAGTTAGTGTGTTCAGCTGTGAGAGTTATCAACAGGTTGTTCGTTCAGCTGTGAGAGTTATCAACAGGTTGTTCGTTCAGCTGTGAGAGTTATCAACAGTTTGTTCAGCTGTGAGAGTTATCAACAGTTTGTTCAGCTGTGAGAGTTATCTACAGTGGGTTCAGCTGTGAGATTTATCAACAATTTGTTTGTTCAGCTGTGAGAGTTATCAACAGTGGGTTCAGCTGTGAGAGTTATCAACAGTGTGTTCAGCTGTGAGAGTTATCAACAGTTTGTTCAGCTGTGAGAGTTATCAACAGTGGGTTCAGCTGTGAGAGTTATCAACAATTTGTTTGTTCAGCTGTGAGAGTTATCAACAGTTTGTTCGTTCAGCTGTGAGAGTTATCAACAGTGGGTTCAGCTGTGAGAGTTATCAACAGTTTGTTCAGCTGTGAGAGTTATCAACAGTGTGTTCAGCTGTGAGAGTTATCAACAGTGGGTTCAGCTGTGAGAATTATCAACAGTGTGTTCGTTCAGCTGTGAGAGTTATCAACAGTTTGTGTGTTCAGCTGTGAGAGTTATCAACAGTTTGTGTATTCAGCTGTGAGAGTTATCAACAGTGTGTTCAGCTGTGAGAGTTATCAACAGTGTTCAGCTGTGAGAGTTATCAACAGTGTGTTCAGCTGTGAGAGTTATCAACAGTGTGTTCAGCTGTGAGAGTTATCAACAGTATGTTCGTTCAGCTGTGAGAGTTATCAACAGTGTGTTCAACTGTGAGAGTTATCAACAGTTAGTGTGTTCAGCTGTGAGAGTTATCAACAGTTAGTGTGTTCAGCTGTGAGAGTTATCAACAGGTTGTTCGTTCAGCTGTGAGAGTTATCAACAGTTTGTTCGTTCAGCTGTGAGAGTTATAAAAAGTTAGTGTGTTCAGCTGTGAGAGTTATCAACAGTTTGTTCGTTCAGCTGTGAGAGTTATCAACAGTTTGTTCGTTCAGCTGTTAGAGTTATCAACAGTATGTTCGTTCAGCTGTGAGAGTTATCAACAGTTTGTTCGTTCAGCTGTGAGAGTTATCAACAGTTAGTGTGTTCAGATGTGAGAGTTATCAACAGGTTGTTCGTTCAGCTGTGAGAGTTATCAACAGGTTGTTCGTTCAGCTGTGAGAGTTATCAACAGTTTGTTCGTTCAGCTGTGAGAGTTATCAACAGGTTGTTCGTTCAGCTGTGAGAGTTATCAAGAGTTTGTTCGTTCAGCTGTGAGAGTTATCAACAGTTAGTGTGTTCAGCTGTGAGAGTTATCAACAGTTAGTGTGTTCAGCTGTGAGAGTTATCAACAGGTTGTTCGTTCAGCTGTGAGAGTTATCAACAGTTTGTTCGTTCAGCTGTGAGAGTTATCAACAGTTTGTTCGTTCAGCTGTGAGAGTTATCAACAGTATGTTCGTTCAGCTGTGAGAGTTATCAACAGTTAGTGTGTTCAGCTGTGAGAGTTATCAACAGTTTGTTCAGCTGTGAGAGTTATCAACAGTTAGTGTGTTCAGCTGTGAGAGTTATCAACAGTTTGTTCAGCTGTGAGAGTTATCAACAGTGTGTTCAGCTGTGAGAGTTATCAACAGTTTGTTCGTTCAGCTGTGAGAGTTATCAACAGTATGTTCGTTCAGCTGTGAGAGTTATCAACAGTGTGTTCAACTGTGAGAGTTATCAACAGTTAGTGTGTTCAGCTGTGAGAGTTATCAACAGTTAGTGTGTTCAGCTGTGAGAGTTATCAACAGGTTGTTCGTTCAGCTGTGAGAGTTATCAACAGTTTGTTCGTTCAGCTGTGAGAGTTATAAAAAGTTAGTGTGTTCAGCTGTGAGAGTTATCAACAGTTTGTTCGTTCAGCTGTGAGAGTTATCAACAGTTTGTTCGTTCAGCTGTGAGAGTTATCAACAGTTAGTGTGTTCAGCTGTGAGAGTTATCAACAGTTTGTTCGTTCAGCTGTGAGAGTTATCAACAGTTTGTTCGTTCAGCTGTGAGAGTTATCAACAGTATGTTCGTTCAGCTGTGAGAGTTATCAACAGTTTGTTCGTTCAGCTGTGAGAGTTATCAACAGTTAGTGTGTTCAGCTGTGAGAGTTATCAACAGGTTGTTCGTTCAGCTGTGAGAGTTATCAACAGGTTGTTCGTTCAGCTGTGAGAGTTATCAACAGTTTGTTCGTTCAGCTGTGAGAGTTATCAACAGGTTGTTCGTTCAGCTGTGAGAGTTATCAAGAGTTTGTTCGTTCAGCTGTGAGAGTTATCAACAGTTAGTGTGTTCAGCTGTGAGAGTTATCAACAGTTAGTGTGTTCAGCTGTGAGAGTTATCAACAGGTTGTTCGTTCAGCTGTGAGAGTTATCAACAGTTTGTTCGTTCAGCTGTGAGAGTTATCAACAGTTTGTTCGTTCAGCTGTGAGAGTTATCAACAGGTTGTTCGTTCAGCTGTGAGAGTTATCAACAGTTTGTTCGTTCAGCTGTGAGAGTTATCAACAGTTAGTGTGTTCAGCTGTGAGAGTTATCAACAGTATGTTCGTTCAGCTGTGAGAGTTATCAACAGTTAGTGTGTTCAGCTGTGAGAGTTATCAATAGTATGTTCGTTCAGCTGTGAGAGTTATCAACAGTTTGTTCGTTCAGCTGTGAGAGTTATCAACAGTTAGTGTGTTCAGCTGTGAGAGTTATCAACAGGTTGTTCGTTCAGCTGTGAGAGTTATCAACAGGTTGTTCGTTCAGCTGTGAGAGTTATCAACAGTTTGTTCAGCTGTGAGAGTTATCAACAGTTTGTTCAGCTGTGAGAGTTATCTACAGTGGGTTCAGCTGTGAGATTTATCAACAATTTGTTTGTTCAGCTGTGAGAGTTATCAACAGTGGGTTCAGCTGTGAGAGTTATCAACAGTGTGTTCAGCTGTGAGAGTTATCAACAGTTTGTTCAGCTGTGAGAGTTATCAACAGTGGGTTCAGCTGTGAGAGTTATCAACAATTTGTTTGTTCAGCTGTGAGAGTTATCAACAGTTTGTTCGTTCAGCTGTGAGAGTTATCAACAGTGGGTTCAGCTGTGAGAGTTATCAACAGTTTGTTCAGCTGTGAGAGTTATCAACAGTGTGTTCAGCTGTGAGAGTTATCAACAGTGGGTTCAGCTGTGAGAATTATCAACAGTGTGTTCGTTCAGCTGTGAGAGTTATCAACAGTTTGTGTGTTCAGCTGTGAGAGTTATCAACAGTTTGTGTATTCAGCTGTGAGAGTTATCAACAGTGTGTTCAGCTGTGAGAGTTATCAACAGTGTTCAGCTGTGAGAGTTATCAACAGTGTGTTCAGCTGTGAGAGTTATCAACAGTGTGTTCAGCTGTGAGAGTTATCAACAGTATGTTCGTTCAGCTGTGAGAGTTATCAACAGTGTGTTCAACTGTGAGAGTTATCAACAGTTAGTGTGTTCAGCTGTGAGAGTTATCAACAGTTAGTGTGTTCAGCTGTGAGAGTTATCAACAGGTTGTTCGTTCAGCTGTGAGAGTTATCAACAGTTTGTTCGTTCAGCTGTGAGAGTTATAAAAAGTTAGTGTGTTCAGCTGTGAGAGTTATCAACAGTTTGTTCGTTCAGCTGTGAGAGTTATCAACAGTTTGTTCGTTCAGCTGTTAGAGTTATCAACAGTATGTTCGTTCAGCTGTGAGAGTTATCAACAGTTTGTTCGTTCAGCTGTGAGAGTTATCAACAGTTAGTGTGTTCAGATGTGAGAGTTATCAACAGGTTGTTCGTTCAGCTGTGAGAGTTATCAACAGGTTGTTCGTTCAGCTGTGAGAGTTATCAACAGTTTGTTCGTTCAGCTGTGAGAGTTATCAACAGGTTGTTCGTTCAGCTGTGAGAGTTATCAAGAGTTTGTTCGTTCAGCTGTGAGAGTTATCAACAGTTAGTGTGTTCAGCTGTGAGAGTTATCAACAGTTAGTGTGTTCAGCTGTGAGAGTTATCAACAGGTTGTTCGTTCAGCTGTGAGAGTTATCAACAGTTTGTTCGTTCAGCTGTGAGAGTTATCAACAGTTTGTTCGTTCAGCTGTGAGAGTTATCAACAGGTTGTTCGTTCAGCTGTGAGAGTTATCAACAGTTTGTTCGTTCAGCTGTGAGAGTTATCAACAGTTAGTGTGTTCAGCTGTGAGAGTTATCAACAGTATGTTCGTTCAGCTGTGAGAGTTATCAACAGTTAGTGTGTTCAGCTGTGAGAGTTATCAACAGTATGTTCGTTCAGCTGTGAGAGTTATCAACAGTTTGTTCGTTCAGCTGTGAGAGTTATCAACAGTTAGTGTGTTCAGCTGTGAGAGTTATCAACAGGTTGTTCGTTCAGCTGTGAGAGTTATCAACAGGTTGTTCGTTCAGCTGTGAGAGTTATCAACAGTTTGTTCAGCTGTGAGAGTTATCAACAGTTTGTTCAGCTGTGAGAGTTATCTACAGTGGGTTCAGCTGTGAGATTTATCAACAATTTGTTTGTTCAGCTGTGAGAGTTATCAACAGTGGGTTCAGCTGTGAGAGTTATCAACAGTGTGTTCAGCTGTGAGAGTTATCAACAGTTTGTTCAGCTGTGAGAGTTATCAACAGTGGGTTCAGCTGTGAGAGTTATCAACAATTTGTTTGTTCAGCTGTGAGAGTTATCAACAGTTTGTTCGTTCAGCTGTGAGAGTTATCAACAGTGGGTTCAGCTGTGAGAGTTATCAACAGTTTGTTCAGCTGTGAGAGTTATCAACAGTGTGTTCAGCTGTGAGAGTTATCAACAGTGGGTTCAGCTGTGAGAGTTATCAACAGTGTGTTCGTTCAGCTGTGAGAGTTATCAACAGTTTGTGTGTTCAGCTGTGAGAGTTATCAACAGTTTGTGTATTCAGCTGTGAGAGTTATCAACAGTGTGTTCAGCTGTGAGAGTTATCAACAGTGTTCAGCTGTGAGAGTTATCAACAGTGTGTTCAGCTGTGAGAGTTATCAACAGTGTGTTCAGCTGTGAGAGTTATCAACAGTGTGTTCAGCTGTGAGAGTTATCAACAGTTTGTTCGTTCAGCTGTGAGAGTTATCAACAGTGTGTTCAGCTGTAAGAGTTATCAACAGTGGGTTCAGCTGTGAGAGTTATCAACAGTGGGTTCAGCTGTGAGAGTTATCAACAGTGTGTTCGTTCAGCTGTGAGAGTTATCAACAGTTTGTGTGTTCAGCTGTGAGAGTTATCAACAGTTTGTGTGTTCAGCTGTGAGAGTTATCAACAGTTTGTGTATTCAGCTGTGAGAGTTATCAACAGTGTTCAGCTGTGAGAGTTATCAACAGTATGTTCAGCTGTGAGAGTTATCAACAGTTAGTGTGTTCAGCTGTGAGAGTTATCAACAGGTTGTTCGTTCAGCTGTGAGAGTTATCAACAGTTTGTTCGTTCAGCTGTGAGAGTTATAAAAAGTTAGTGTGTTCAGCTGTGAGAGTTATCAACAGTTTGTTCGTTCAGCTGTGAGAGTTATCAACAGTTTGTTCGTTCAGCTGTTAGAGTTATCAACAGTATGTTCGTTCAGCTGTGAGAGTTATCAACAGTTTGTTCGTTCAGCTGTGAGAGTTATCAACAGTTAGTGTGTTCAGCTGTGAGAGTTATCAACAGGTTGTTCGTTCAGCTGTGAGAGTTATCAACAGGTTGTTCGTTCAGCTGTGAGAGTTATCAACAGTTTGTTCGTTCAGCTGTGAGAGTTATCAACAGGTTGTTCGTTCAGCTGTGAGAGTTATCAAGAGTTTGTTCGTTCAGCTGTGAGAGTTATCAACAGTTAGTGTGTTCAGCTGTGAGAGTTATCAACAGTTAGTGTGTTCAGCTGTGAGAGTTATCAACAGGTTGTTCGTTCAGCTGTGAGAGTTATCAACAGTTTGTTCGTTCAGCTGTGAGAGTTATCAACAGTTTGTTCGTTCAGCTGTGAGAGTTATCAACAGGTTGTTCGTTCAGCTGTGAGAGTTATCAACAGTTTGTGTGTTCAGCTGTGAGAGTTATCAACAGTTTGTGTATTCAGCTGTGAGAGTTATCAACAGTGTGTTCAGCTGTGAGAGTTATCAACAGTGTTCAGCTGTGAGAGTTATCAACAGTGTGTTCAGCTGTGAGAGTTATCAACAGTGTGTTCAGCTGTGAGAGTTATCAACAGTATGTTCGTTCAGCTGTGAGAGTTATCAACAGTGTGTTCAACTGTGAGAGTTATCAACAGTTTGTTCAGCTGTGAGAGTTATCAACAGTTAGTGTGTTCAGCTGTGAGAGTTATCAACAGGTTGTTCGTTCAGCTGTGAGAGTTATCAACAGGTTGTTCGTTCAGCTGTGAGAGTTATAAAAAGTTAGTGTGTTCAGCTGTGAGAGTTATCAACAGTTTGTTCGTTCAGCTGTGAGAGTTATCAACAGTTTGTTCGTTCAGCTGTTAGAGTTATCAACAGTATGTTCGTTCAGCTGTGAGAGTTATCAACAGTTTGTTCGTTCAGCTGTGAGAGTTATCAACAGTTAGTGTGTTCAGATGTGAGAGTTATCAACAGGTTGTTCGTTCAGCTGTGAGAGTTATCAACAGTTAGTGTGTTCAGCTGTGAGAGTTATCAACAGGTTGTTCGTTCAGCTGTGAGAGTTATCAACAGGTTGTTCGTTCAGCTGTGAGAGTTATCAACAGTTTGTTCAGCTGTGAGAGTTATCAACAGTTTGTTCAGCTGTGAGAGTTATCTACAGTGGGTTCAGCTGTGAGATTTATCAACAATTTGTTTGTTCAGCTGTGAGAGTTATCAACAGTGGGTTCAGCTGTGAGAGTTATCAACAGTGTGTTCAGCTGTGAGAGTTATCAACAGTTTGTTCAGCTGTGAGAGTTATCAACAGTGGGTTCAGCTGTGAGAGTTATCAACAATTTGTTTGTTCAGCTGTGAGAGTTATCAACAGTTTGTTCGTTCAGCTGTGAGAGTTATCAACAGTGGGTTCAGCTGTGAGAGTTATCAACAGTTTGTTCAGCTGTGAGAGTTATCAACAGTGTGTTCAGCTGTGAGAGTTATCAACAGTGGGTTCAGCTGTGAGAGTTATCAACAGTGTGTTCGTTCAGCTGTGAGAGTTATCAACAGTTTGTGTGTTCAGCTGTGAGAGTTATCAACAGTTTGTGTATTCAGCTGTGAGAGTTATCAACAGTGTGTTCAGCTGTGAGAGTTATCAACAGTGTTCAGCTGTGAGAGTTATCAACAGTGTGTTCAGCTGTGAGAGTTATCAACAGTGTGTTCAGCTGTGAGAGTTATCAACAGTGTGTTCAGCTGTGAGAGTTATCAACAGTTTGTTCGTTCAGCTGTGAGAGTTATCAACAGTGTGTTCAGCTGTAAGAGTTATCAACAGTGGGTTCAGCTGTGAGAGTTATCAACAGTGGGTTCAGCTGTGAGAGTTATCAACAGTGTGTTCGTTCAGCTGTGAGAGTTATCAACAGTTTGTGTGTTCAGCTGTGAGAGTTATCAACAGTTTGTGTGTTCAGCTGTGAGAGTTATCAACAGTTTGTGTATTCAGCTGTGAGAGTTATCAACAGTGTTCAGCTGTGAGAGTTATCAACAGTATGTTCAGCTGTGAGAGTTATCAACAGTTAGTGTGTTCAGCTGTGAGAGTTATCAACAGGTTGTTCGTTCAGCTGTGAGAGTTATCAACAGTTTGTTCGTTCAGCTGTGAGAGTTATAAAAAGTTAGTGTGTTCAGCTGTGAGAGTTATCAACAGTTTGTTCGTTCAGCTGTGAGAGTTATCAACAGTTTGTTCGTTCAGCTGTTAGAGTTATCAACAGTATGTTCGTTCAGCTGTGAGAGTTATCAACAGTTTGTTCGTTCAGCTGTGAGAGTTATCAACAGTTAGTGTGTTCAGCTGTGAGAGTTATCAACAGGTTGTTCGTTCAGCTGTGAGAGTTATCAACAGGTTGTTCGTTCAGCTGTGAGAGTTATCAACAGTTTGTTCGTTCAGCTGTGAGAGTTATCAACAGGTTGTTCGTTCAGCTGTGAGAGTTATCAAGAGTTTGTTCGTTCAGCTGTGAGAGTTATCAACAGTTAGTGTGTTCAGCTGTGAGAGTTATCAACAGTTAGTGTGTTCAGCTGTGAGAGTTATCAACAGGTTGTTCGTTCAGCTGTGAGAGTTATCAACAGTTTGTTCGTTCAGCTGTGAGAGTTATCAACAGTTTGTTCGTTCAGCTGTGAGAGTTATCAACAGGTTGTTCGTTCAGCTGTGAGAGTTATCAACAGTTTGTGTGTTCAGCTGTGAGAGTTATCAACAGTTTGTGTATTCAGCTGTGAGAGTTATCAACAGTGTGTTCAGCTGTGAGAGTTATCAACAGTGTTCAGCTGTGAGAGTTATCAACAGTGTGTTCAGCTGTGAGAGTTATCAACAGTGTGTTCAGCTGTGAGAGTTATCAACAGTATGTTCGTTCAGCTGTGAGAGTTATCAACAGTGTGTTCAACTGTGAGAGTTATCAACAGTTAGTGTGTTCAGCTGTGAGAGTTATCAACAGTTAGTGTGTTCAGCTGTGAGAGTTATCAACAGGTTGTTCGTTCAGCTGTGAGAGTTATCAACAGTTTGTTCGTTCAGCTGTGAGAGTTATAAAAAGTTAGTGTGTTCAGCTGTGAGAGTTATCAACAGTTTGTTCGTTCAGCTGTGAGAGTTATCAACAGTTTGTTCGTTCAGCTGTTAGAGTTATCAACAGTATGTTCGTTCAGCTGTGAGAGTTATCAACAGTATGTTCGTTCAGCTGTGAGAGTTATCAACAGTTAGTGTGTTCAGCTGTGAGAGTTATCAACAGGTTGTTCGTTCAGCTGTGAGAGTTATCAACAGGTTGTTCGTTCAGCTGTGAGAGTTATCAACAGTTTGTTCGTTCAGCTGTGAGAGTTATCAACAGGTTGTTCGTTCAGCTGTGAGAGTTATCAAGAGTTTGTTCGTTCAGCTGTGAGAGTTATCAACAGTTAGTGTGTTCAGCTGTGAGAGTTATCAACAGTTAGTGTGTTCAGCTGTGAGAGTTATCAACAGGTTGTTCGTTCAGCTGTGAGAGTTATCAACAGTTTGTTCGTTCAGCTGTGAGAGTTATCAACAGTTTGTTCGTTCAGCTGTGAGAGTTATCAACAGGTTGTTCGTTCAGCTGTGAGAGTTATCAACAGTTTGTTTGTTCAGCTGTGAGAG
>NC_092176.1:36887483-37017483 GCF_045791955.1 Oncorhynchus clarkii lewisi | reverse complement strand
AGTGAGCTGGACCCAGTCAATAAACTGTATGAATGTAGTGATTATTAGTGAACTGGACACAGTCAATAATCTGTATGAATGTAGTGATTATTAGTGAACTGGACCCAGTCAATAAACTGTATGAATGTAGTGATTATTAGTGAACTGGACACAGTCAATAAACTGTATGAATGTAGTGATTATTAGTGAGCTGGACACAGTCAATAAACTGTATGAATGTAGTGATTATTAGTGAACTGGACACAGTCAATAATCTGTATGAATGTAGTGATTATTAGTGAACTGGACACAGTCAATAATCTGTATGAATGTAGGTCCGGTATCATTTGTACACAGTTTCAATGCGGTTTTAGTCATTTGAAAGTGTATTGAGTCCCCCTCGCCCTTTACAGCTTGTTTCAGAAAGTATTCAAATGCCTGTTAAATAGTGTCTTGTCCTGTATTTCAGGAGGAGAATGCCAAAGCCATGTCTGACAAGAGTGCTCTGCTGGAGAGAGGGAGGGAGGGAGGCGGAGAACATGTCCAGTGTTGGGTGGCTCTAATCCTGCAGCACCAGACCTCTCGCACACCGGATACCCAGCATGCATCTCTTCTCTACAACTACCGCCCCCTTGTCTGTCGCCGTCTGCCACTGTACCCACTGACAACACCATCTCAACAACCAACCAACCAACCAACTAACAACCCCAACCCACTGTACCCACTGACAACACCATCTCAACAACCAACCAACCAACCATCCATCCATCCATCCAACAACAGCAACCCACTGTACCCACTGACAACACCATCTCAACAACCAACCAACCAACCAACAACCCCAACCCACTGTACCCACTGACAACACCATCTCAACAACCAACCAACCAACCAACAACCCCAACCCACTGTACCCACTGACAACACCATCTCAACAACCAACCAACCATCCAACCATCCATCCAACAACAGCAACTCACTGTACCCACTGACAACACCATCTCAACAACCAACCAACCATCCAACCATCCATCCAACAACAGCAACCCACTGTACCCACTGACAACACCACCTCAACAACCAACCAACCATCCAACCATCCATCCAACAACAGCAACCCTCTTCTCACCGCAACCCCAACCCACTGTACCCACTGACAACACCATCTCAACAACCAACCAACCAACCATCCATCCAACAACCCCAACCCACTGTACCCACTGACAACACCATCTCAACAACCAATCAACCAACCAACCATCCAACAACCCCAACCCACTGTACCCACTGACAACACCATCTCAACAACCAACCAACCATCCAACCTTCCAACAACCCCAACCCACTGTACACACTGTCAACACCATCTCAACAACCAACCAACCAATCATCCAACAACCCCAACCCACTGTACCCACTGACAACACCATCTCAACAACCAACCAACCAACCATCCATCCAACAACAGCAACCCTCTTCTCACCGCAACCCCAACCCACTGTTAACTCACGGTCAACCCACAGTCAACTCACTGTCAGCCCTCCCCCAAACCCAACCTCTCCAACTCTCCCCTCGCCACACTAACGCCCAGTATTACGATTTGGGCAGGGAGTGTATTGAGGGTGTATGTGTTAGGGGAGTATTGGGGTGTTTTCTCATCCTCGGTTTGCGTTTGATTCTTCCTCTTTTGTCTCATGATGTCCCCTCTTCCTCTTCCCATCTAAACCTGTGTTGTGTAACACAGGAAATACATGATATTAGTTAAGTTAAGTAAAAATCTATTATAATCATTGTTATCATTATTATTACTACTATTACACAATTTAAGTAAATCATTTGTATAATTCTAATTCTTAATGATAGTGGTTTCTAGAGTTTCTAGATAGAGAAACTATCTTTTAAGGAAGCATGATGTTTTTCGATATTTGGCTGTTTTTTATTGTGGCTATTAGGTGACAAAATTATATTGGCAGTTTTTGTTTAAGCTTCTTGTATGTTATCTATTATATTATACTCAGCCCAAGATCATGTTCAAGAAATCAACTTTTTTTTGTGAGGGGTGTGTTTGACGAGGTGTCAAGAGTGGAAACTGCATCACTACTGAGGTCCTGCAGGGAGCCGTGCCCAGGGCTGTCCTCACTGATGCCTGTTTAATATGTGGAGAGGAGAGGTAACAGGCAGGCTGTTGGATGACTATTGTATGTATGTGTGGACTGGAGAGATGTGGGCCTCTGCGATCTGCAGGTGGAAGGTGTTTTAGCCATGAGATCACATGGATGAATGCGTGTGTTTATTTTGTATACACCTTGACTCTCTGTCCTGTGGTCTCTGTAGTTGCTGCTCATTTTAGAGTGGAGAGTTGTGACTGAGGTCTGACAGGGTATGCAGAGGAGTGTGTGTATGAGGGAGAGCCCCTGTTGTTGGTGTTCCAGATGAGAGAGAGGCAAGTTAGGAGAGGAAGGCTTTATTTCAGCGGTTCTTTCAGTCCTCTGCCTTCAGTCAAGGACTTATTTTTCTTATCATTTAATTATCTTTTTATGTATATTATATTTTCACATTTGTAATATCATCCTCATTGACTTGTTACTATCTAGTGTTATTGACTTCTGTTACTACTAATCACCGTGTTTGTGCCAAGGCCAACAGATATGGACAGATGGATTTATACACGATAGATAGCTTCATACACACATGTACTTTAGCAGTGAGGATGTGTCGCTCTCTGAAGAGACATCGCCACAGGACTATTTCTCTTTAACGAATAGGTGTGAGGTTTTCTCCTGACGCCGTCCCACCCTAGTCGTTATACCTGCCTGTGATTGGCTGCCTTAAGTGTCTTGTCGCTTTTGGGCAGGCAATTTTTTAGCGAAGCCATTGGACAGTCAGACGGTCACCCGGTTGGTTAGTCCTCAGGTTTATATTTATTTATTTATTTTGTTGGATAGTTTAAAGTGCATTTACTTAGTTTCTCCCTCAGGTTCACGTTTGATTACTCTCTGTTGATTTATGGTTTTAGTGGAGGTTCCCTAGTTGAAAGAAGAAGGCTTCATTGTATATATGTCCTGAGAAGTGTTCCTGAGTGATCGAGCTAACCAAACACGCGACCCCTTCTCCTCCCCCCTCCAGGAAGAACAAGAGAAAGCAGTATGTACAAAGGTGCTGTTGTGTTCTTCTTTGTGTGTTTACTAGCACTGAAAATCTATATAAAAAGAAGAAGCATATTTAAAAAGGGGTAGTATACAGTATTACACAACCACTATTAACTAGTATCTTAGGGGGGAGTATACAGTATTACACAACCACTATTAACTAGTATCTTAGGGGGGAGTATACAGTATTACACAACCACTATTAACTAGTATCTTAGGGGGGAGTATACAGTATTACACAACCACTATTAACTAGTATCTTAGGGGGGAGTATACAGTATTACAGAACCACTATTAACTAGTATCTTAGGGAGAAGTATACAGTATTACACAACCACTATTAACTAGTATCTTAGGGAGAAGTATACAGTATTACACAACCACTATTAACTAGTATCTTAGGGGGGAGTATACAGTATTACACAACCACTATTAACTAGTATCTTAGGGAGAAGTATACAGTATTACAGAACCACTATTAACTAGTATCTTAGGGAGAAGTATACAGTATTACAGAACCACTATTAACTAGTATCTTAGGGAGGAGTATACAGTATTACACAACCACTTTTAACTAGTATCTTAGGGGGGAGTATACAGTATTACAGAACCACTATTAACTAGTATCTTAGGGAGAAGTATACAGTATTACAGAACCACTATTAACTAGTATCTTAGGGAGAAGTATACAGTATTACAGAACCACTATTAACTAGTATCTTAGGGGGGAGTATACAGTATTACACAACCACTATTAACTAGTATCTTAGGGGGGAGTATACAGTATTACACAACCACTATTAACTAGTATCTTAGGGGGGAGTATACAGTATTACAGAACCACTATTAACTAGTATCTTAGGGAGAAGTATACAGTATTACACAACCACTATTAACTAGTATCTTAGGGAGAAGTATACAGTATTACACAACCACTATTAACTAGTATCTTAGGGGGGAGTATACAGTATTACACAACCACTATTAACTAGTATCTTAGGGAGAAGTATACAGTATTACAGAACCACTATTAACTAGTATCTTAGGGAGAAGTATACAGTATTACAGAACCACTATTAACTAGTATCTTAGGGAGGAGTATACAGTATTACACAACCACTTTTAACTAGTATCTTAGGGGGGAGTATACAGTATTACAGAACCACTATTAACTAGTATCTTAGGGAGAAGTATACAGTATTACAGAACCACTATTAACTAGTATCTTAGGGAGAAGTATACAGTATTACAGAACCACTATTAACTAGTATCTTAGGGGGGAGTATACAGTATTACACAACCACTATTAACTAGTATCTTAGGGGGGAGTATACAGTATTACACAACCACTTTTAACTAGTATCTTAGGGGGGAGTATACAGTATTACACAACCACTATTAACTAGTATCTTAGGGAGAAGTATACAGTATTACACAACCACTTTTAACTAGTATCTTAGGGAGAAGTATACAGTATGACACAACCACTTTTAACTAGTATCTTAGGGGGGAGTATACAGTATTACACAACCACTATTAACTAGTATCTTAGGGGGGAGTATACAGTATTACACAACCACTATTAACTAGTATCTTAGGGGGGAGTATACAGTATTACAGAACCACTATTAACTAGTATCTTAGGGAGAAGTTTACAGTATTACACAACCACTATTAACTAGTATCTTAGGGGGGAGTATACAGTATTACACAACCACTATTAACTAGTATCTTAGGGAGAAGTATACAGTATTACAGAACCACTATTAACTAGTATCTTAGGGAGAAGTATACAGTATTACAGAACCACTATTAACTAGTATCTTAGGGGGGAGTATACAGTATTACACAACCACTATTAACTAGTATCTTAGGGGGGAGTATACAGTATTACACAACCACTTTTAACTAGTATCTTAGGGGGGAGTATACAGTATTACACAACCACTATTAACTAGTATCTTAGGGAGAAGTATACAGTATTACACAACCACTTTTAACTAGTATCTTAGGGGGGAGTATACAGTATTACACAACCACTATTAACTAGTATCTTAGGGGGGAGTATACAGTATTACAGAACCACTATTAACTAGTATCTTAGGGAGAAGTATACAGTATTACACAACCACTATTAACTAGTATCTTAGGGAGAAGTATACAGTATTACACAACCACTATTAACTAGTATCTTAGGGGGGAGTATACAGTATTACACAACCACTATTAACTAGTATCTTAGGGAGAAGAATACAGTATTACAGAACCACTATTAACTAGTATCTAAGGGAGGAGTATACAGTATTACACAACCACTTTCAACTAGTATCTTAGGGGGGAGTATACAGTATTACAGAACCACTATTAACTAGTATCTTAGGGGGGAGTATACAGTATTACACAACCACTATTAACTAGTATCTTAGGGAGAAGTATACAGTATTACACAACCACTATTAACTAGTATCTTAGGGGGGAGTATACAATATTACACAACCACTATTAACTAGTATCTTAGGGAGAAGTATACAGTATTACAGAACCACTATTAACTAGTATCTTAGGGAGAAGTATACAGTATTACAGAACCACTATTAACTAGTATCTTAGGGAGGAGTATACAGTATTACACAACCACTTTTAACTAGTATCTTAGGGGGGAGTATACAGTATTACAGAACCACTATTAACTAGTATCTTAGGGAGAAGTATACAGTATTACAGAACCACTATTAACTAGTATCTTAGGGAGAAGTATACAGTATTACAGAACCACTATTAACTAGTATCTTAGGGGGGAGTATACAGTATTACACAACCACTATTAACTAGTATCTTAGGGGGGAGTATACAGTATTACACAACCACTTTTAACTAGTATCTTAGGGGGGAGTATACAGTATTACACAACCACTATTAACTAGTATCTTAGGGAGAAGTATACAGTATTACACAACCACTTTTAACTAGTATCTTAGGGAGAAGTATACAGTATGACACAACCACTTTTAACTAGTATCTTAGGGGGGAGTATACAGTATTACACAACCACTATTAACTAGTATCTTAGGGGGGAGTATACAGTATTACACAACCACTATTAACTAGTATCTTAGGGGGGAGTATACAGTATTACAGAACCACTATTAACTAGTATCTTAGGGAGAAGTTTACAGTATTACACAACCACTATTAACTAGTATCTTAGGGGGGAGTATACAGTATTACACAACCACTATTAACTAGTATCTTAGGGAGAAGTATACAGTATTACAGAACCACTATTAACTAGTATCTTAGGGAGAAGTATACAGTATTACAGAACCACTATTAACTAGTATCTTAGGGGGGAGTATACAGTATTACACAACCACTATTAACTAGTATCTTAGGGGGGAGTATACAGTATTACACAACCACTTTTAACTAGTATCTTAGGGGGGAGTATACAGTATTACACAACCACTATTAACTAGTATCTTAGGGAGAAGTATACAGTATTACACAACCACTTTTAACTAGTATCTTAGGGGGGAGTATACAGTATTACACAACCACTATTAACTAGTATCTTAGGGGGGAGTATACAGTATTACAGAACCACTATTAACTAGTATCTTAGGGAGAAGTATACAGTATTACACAACCACTATTAACTAGTATCTTAGGGAGAAGTATACAGTATTACACAACCACTATTAACTAGTATCTTAGGGGGGAGTATACAGTATTACACAACCACTATTAACTAGTATCTTAGGGAGAAGAATACAGTATTACAGAACCACTATTAACTAGTATCTAAGGGAGGAGTATACAGTATTACACAACCACTTTCAACTAGTATCTTAGGGGGGAGTATACAGTATTACACAACCACTATTAACTAGTATCTTAGGGGGGAGTATACAGTATTACACAACCACTATTAACTAGTATCTTAGGGAGAAGTATACAGTATTACACAACCACTATTAACTAGTATCTTAGGGGGGAGTATACAATATTACACAACCACTATTAACTAGTATCTTAGGGAGAAGTATACAATATTACAGAACCACTATTAACTAGTATCTTAGGGGGGAGTATACAGTATTACACAACCACTATTAACTAGTATCTTAGGGAGAAGTATACAGTATTACAGAACCACTATTAACTAGTATCTCAGGGGGGAGTATACAGTATTACACAACCACTATTAACTAGTATCTTAGGGAGAAGTATACAGTATTACAGAACCACTTTTAACTAGTATCTTAGGGGGGAGTATACAGTATTACACAACCACTATTAACTAGTATCTTAGGGAGGAGTATACAGTATTACACAACCACTATTAACTAGTATCTTAGGGAGAAGTATACAGTATTACAGAACCACTATTGACTAGTATCTTGGGGGGAGTATACAGTATTACAGAACCACTATTAACTAGTATCTTAGGGGGGAGTATACAGTATTACACAACCACTATTAACTAGTATCTTAGGGGGGAGTATACAGTATTACAGAACCACTATTAACTAGTATCTTAGGGAGAAGTATACAGTATTACAGAACCACTATTAACTAGTATCTTAGGGGGGAGTATACAGTATTACAGAACCACTATTAACTAGTATCTTAGGGAGAAGTATACAGTATTACACAACCACTATTAACTAGTATCTTAGGGGGGAGTATACAGTATTACACAACCACTATTAACTAGTATCTTAGGGGGGAGTATACAGTATTACACAACCACTATTAACTAGTATCTTAGCTGGCGTTTCTTTGCATGACGACACTAGTTTAGGTGTTTGTCCTTTCTCTTCTTCTCTTTCTAATTTTCTACTGAATGTTGGAATACTAAACCTCTATCTATTCATCTTAGGTTTTAAAAACCATACAACTATTGTCTCGAGTTGATAGATATCAAAGATAGATGAATATGATAAGGCTATAATGATGGTGATGATGATGATGATGATGATGATGGCAGTGATGATGAAGATGATGACGATTAAGATGATGGTGAAGGTGATGGTGATGATGAACATGTAATGAAGATTCTATAGCATGCTTTTATATGGGTCTGAATGTTAAATATGGCTTACTTTTCTACAGAGGAGAAAGTGCATCATGCATTGATGTCAGTGGGAGACTAAGTGAAAATTTGAGTGGAAGTTATGATTCAACCTATTTAGAGACGAACAGTACTCCATACTTTTTCACCAGGAGGCATAAAGAATGTTCCATTGTTAAGCCACTAGAGGTCACTCTCACGTGTAATGAAGCACAACTAGCTGATCTGGGGTCAGATTAGTCTCAGGTTGTAAATCACTGTGGCTGCTGAAGTAACTACCCTTTAAGCAAACTGTGAGCAATCAGCTCCAATAGACTTCAGAGGGAAGAACACACTAGAAACGTTCATACTTCTAAATACAAAGTGCACATTCTACATCAGTAGGTGATTATGTTAGTGGAATTGGAAATGTGTTTTCACTGCATTTTGATGTCCAACTTTTTAAGCGACTTCAAGCTTCTTCCAGTGTACTAATCAGTTGATAAATATGATGTAATATAAATATGTGTTAGTATGGACTGCAGAGGTAGAGAGGAAGTGTTGTGGTCTTTATGAAACTCCTCTACCCCCCTCCCCACTCCATCCGTCCAGTGACTAGACCACCTCCACTGACAACACTGAGTTAGTGTATCTCTGTAGTATTTATTTAACTATTTTCCTCGTCTCTCTGTTTAAAAACCTTATTCAATCATTTATCTACAGTTGATTCTACATATTTTCCCTGACTTGTTCTCTTTGTATCAGTTTGGGTTTCTTCTGTAGAATATATTTATCCTAGATTTCTCTAATTCTTCTGGTTATTGATCCGTACTTCAACATGCTACCCGTGTTTCTCTAACTTAAGGAAATGTGTTAAGGTGTTACCAATAAAATGAGAATTTAAATAAAGTTACACTTCTCTTTCTCTTTGATTCTTAATCTTTATTGATCAGAGACGTCCTCCTATTATTGACGAGAGGAAAAATGTGTTTCATTCAAATCAGGTTAATCTGAAACAGAGATTAACAAATAATATTGACATATAAAATGTAAAGTTATTTTTTTTACATATCACATTGTAACTGGGCTAACAGCATATATGTTAGACTCATACATTACACTACATACTGTAGTTTGATGTTATAGTAAATGATTCATGTTTACTGAATGCATTTCAAATCAGAACAGGTGTAACGGATTTCCTACTCTTCGTCTGAGGAAGAGTAGCAAGGATCGGACCAAAACGCAGCGTGGTAAGTGTCCATCATGTTTAATAAAAACAACAGAACACTAGAACAGAACCAAATAACGTGCATCAACGAAACAGTCCCGTGTGGCGACAAACACTGACACGGAAGACAAACACCCACGAAAACACAGGTGGAAACGGGCTACCTAAGTATGATTCTCAATCAGAGACAACTAACGACACCTGCCTCTGATTGAGAACCATACCAGGCCGAACACAGAAACCAAACATAGAAAAACAAACATAGACTGCCCACCCCAACTCACGCCCTGACCATACTAAAACAAAGGTCAGAACGTGACAACAGGTCACATTTGATAGTGATTAGCATAGGAAATACAGAGTAGGCTACCCATGTATTGATTCAATAGATAAAAACCAATATAATAAACAATATCTTAACAGCTGATAATGTATAATCAGAGGATTATATAAAATGTCCTCAACAGAAAGGTCATTCAAATAACAAACAAAAGTGATTGAGAGAAAATCATATGCCCAGGACAGGAGAGATAAACACAGATCTCACAGCTCCTTCCTCAGATACACATGACATAATCTGACTATAAACACACACACTGTATTATATTACAGTCTGATAGTTAAACTTTAACAACATTTATAATTGACTTGTGACCTCTTAATTCAGTAAAATTATTAAACAGACCTTTATCACTGCATGAATCCCCATAGAAAACAGTCAGATGACAGAAACCCAGCGGTACAATTAAACACAGCATGACAGCTGAGTCACAACCTAACGACATCACTCTAAATCTCTGGGTATAGATGAGTCACAACCTAACGACATCACTCTAAATCTCTGGGTATAGATGAGTCACAACCTAACGACATCACTCTGAATCTCTGGGTATAGATGAGTCACAACCTAACGACATCACTCTGAATCTCTGGGTATAGATGAGTCACAACCTAACGACATCACTCTGATTCTCTGGGTATAGATGAGTCACAACCTAACAACATCACTCTGAATCTCTGGGTATAGATGAGTCACAACCTAACGACATCACGCTGATTCTCTGGGTATAGATGAGTCACAACCTAACAACATCACTCTGATTCTCTGGGTATAGATGAGTCACAACCTAACGACATCACTCTGATTCTCTGGGTATAGATGAGTCACAACCTAACGACATCACTCTGAATCTCTGGGTATAGATGAGTCACAACCTAACGACATCACTCTGATTCTCTGGGTATAGATGAGTCACAACCTAACAACATCACTCTGAATCTCTGGGTATAGATGAGTCACAACCTAACGACATCACGCTGATTCTCTGGGTATAGATGAGTCACAACCTAACAACATCACTCTGATTCTCTGGGTATAGATGAGTCACAACCTAACGACATCAAGCTGATTCTCTGGGTATAGATGAGTCACAACCTAACAACATCACTCTGAATCTCTGGGTATAGATGAGTCACAACCTAACGACATCACTCTGATTCTCTCACTGGAATGACTTCACTGTAAGAGACACTTCTGATTGGCAGATCTGTATACCAGTGTTGTCAGCATCACCAACCTTTCCAATAAAAAAGTATGGGTAGAGTATCTCTGACAGTATAGATGTGTGTCATGTCTTTGGGATCGTAGAAGGACACCTCTCCCCTGTCGTAGTCCAGCTGTACTCTGATCCTCTGGGGTCTCCTCTTCAGAGTGAATTTTCCTGACACCACACTCCGTGGGCCCGCACCTCCTCCCTGTAGGCCGTCTCGTCGTTGTTGGTACACTGTAGTGTCGTCTGCAAACTTGATGATTGAGTTGGAGGCGTGCATGGCCATGCAGTCATGGGTGAACAGGGAGTACAGGAGAGGGCTGAGAACGCACCATTTTGGGGCCCCAGTGTTAAGGATCAGCGAGGTGGAGATGTTGTTTCCTACCCTCACCACCTGGGGGCGGCCAGTTCAGGACCTCGTTGCACAGGGAGGGGTTGAGACCCAGGGTCTCGAGCTTAATGACGAGTTTGGAGGGTACTATGGTGTTAAATGCTGAGCTGTAGTTGATGAACAGCATTCTTGCATAGTTATTCCTCTTGTCCAGATGGGTTAGGGCAGTGTGATTGCGATTGCATCGTCTGTGGACCTATTGGGGCGGTAAGCAAATTGGAGTGGGTCTATGGTGTCAGGTAGGGTGGAGGTGATATGATCCTTGACTAGTCTCTCAAAGCACTTCATGATGAAGGAAGTAAGTGCTATGGGGCGATAGTCATTTAGCTCAGTTAATCACTGTAGTCCACAATCATCTCCTTTGTCTTGATTACGTTGAGGGATAGGTTGTTATTCTGGCACCACCCGGCCAGGTCTCTGACCTCCTCCCTATAGGCTGTCTCGTCGTTGTCGGTGATCAGGCCTATCACTGTTGTCGTCTGCAAATTTAATGATGGTGTTGGAGTCGTGCCTGGCCATGCAGTCATGAGTGAACAGGGGGTACAGTAGGGGACTGAGCATGCACCACTGACTACCTACCCTCACCACCTGGGGGCGGCCCGTCAGGAAGTCCAGGATCCAGTTGCAGAGGAAGGTGTTTAGTCCAGGGTCCTTAGCTTAGTGATGAGCTTTGAGGGCACTATGGTGTTGAACGCTGAGCTGTAATCAATGAACAGCATTCTCACATAGGTGTTATTTTTGTCCAGGTGGGAAAGGGCAGTGTGGAGTGCAATAGAGATTGCATGACCTGTGGATCTGTTTGAGCGGTAGGCGAATTGGAGTGGGTCTATAATATAATGGATAATGGTGTTAATGTGAGCCATTATTAGGCATTCAAAGCACTTCATGGCTACAGACGTGAGTGCTACGGGTCTGTAGTCATTTAGGCAGGTTACCTTAGTGTTCTTGGGCACAGGGACTATGGTGGTCTGCTTGAAACATGTTGGTATTACAGACTCAATCAGGGAAATGTAAAAAAAATGTCAGTGACGACACCTGTCAGTCGGTCAGCACACGTCCTGGGTAATCAGTCTGGCCCCGCGGCCTTGTGAATGTTGACCTGTTTAAAGGTCTTGTATCGTATGCAGAGGCTGTAAAAGAGATTACAGATTACAACTACAGTGATGGAGCTTCCATGGCTGATCCGTTAGTAAGTGGATCTAATGTCAGGGCTGGTGTTGCTGATGGTCAGGGAATGGTTTCAGGGTCTGTTCAGAAATTTTGCGCTCATGGATGTGTGGTGTCAAAGGTCACTTTGATAATGAATAAAGTTGACTTCATAGCTTTTATTGGTAAGGTTATCAATACGTTTCGGGTTGTGGAAAGCAGAAATGTCAGATTAAAGGTTATTGTGGAGAAGGCAAAAGACATATTTGGGGTACATTTTTTACTTATTTAACTAGGCAAGTCAGTTAACAACAAATTCTTATTTACAATGACAGCCTACCCAGGCCAATACTGGGCCAATTGTGCACCGCCCTACGGGACTCCCAATCACTGCGGGACGTTACTGTTGAAATGGTTGTTGACATGCTGAACAATCCTAAGGGTGGAGTGTTACAGCATGACATATGTACAGTTTTATGGGGTTGGGGAAGGGGTTTTGGGTGTAGTAGAAGTTAGTAAGGATTTATTATGTTTCAATTTAATTTTCATGGAAGTACAGAATTGGGAAGATCCTGATTGATCGTACATTCCAGCACAGTAGGTGGCGACATGCACCTTAAACGATTGTTTGCGGACCGCTATGATATCACAAAAGAAGAATAGCTCGCTAACCTAGCGCATTTTAATTTCTTAGATTCGCTTGGGTAGCTGCGGTAGCAGTGATGAGAGCTGTTTTGCCATGGTCTTTTCAAGTCCGTGCAATACCTCCTCTTTTTCATCCATTTCAAAAACAAAAAGCAAACTAATGAAGCGATAATCGTGAACAAAATATACATTTTTTGTGAGCTACAGTAGCTGGTTAGCCACATAAATAGCCTGAAACTGTTTTAGCAAGTTCTAGCATTCTGTTTCGCGACATCATTATGCACGACGAGAAATCCATGACGTACACATATAGATAATTGACTCGTCTCAGCGACAGCCAATATCGAAATCCCAACCACATAATGCTAGAAAATGACAAAAAAAACGTATTTCAATATATCTTGAGAGGCATTTGGCTAACCCGCTAGATTACGGGGCTGTAAAAATGTGCGATTGCGCATGCGTGCCTTTTAGTTTTTTGAACGAGACTGTTGAAAGCTTTAAAATGTTGCAGGAAAAAGGTATAAAGTTATCGAACTGACATTCGACGGCTCCTTAATCCATTTAAATATAACTTATATGTATATTTTCTGCAAAATGCTATTCTCTGAAACAGTGAATCACTTCTCTACTAGAAGTAAAAATGTGTCGGTGCCTTATTCTGTTAAATAATAACAGTGTGTGACTCACTTGCCCGGAGCGGAATATCCATTATCGGAAAGACCTTTGTTACTTTCACAACAACCGCAACTGCAGAACTTGTTGAATGCCACATCGTCATAACAGTGTGCTGATAAAAATGAATGCACAGGAAAGAATGTAGAACAGCTGTCTACTATGAGGTTCAAGTGGAGACAGAGCATCTTGCTCTTAGCAGTTGTATGCATTTCTGAAATTACTGGTAAGTTACCATTTTTCAAGTTAAAGATGTAAAAACAGTTTTTAAGAATTCATTTAATTCTGTCAAGTAGATACATTATTACCGGTTTAAATGCTCATACGGCAAGTGCAGAGTCCAACAAATCTGGATTGTCAATAACAGTGTTGTGAATGTAATTCTAAACAGTAGATTCATTACCAGAGCACTTCATGCATTTATGTTCAAGAGGTAACATAACTACTTATTGAACAGTATCAGATAGGGCTATTGTATTATTTTGCATATGAAAACTGCATAGATTGTTCATTTACCATAAAGCCTGTTGTGTATGCGAGTGTCATTACAATCCATTTAAAAAATATATATAATTTACTAGTCCAGAAACATATTATTTATAATTACCTGAAAATATGCTGAACAAAAATATAAACACAACAATTTCAAAGATTTTACTGAGTTACATGTCATATCCAGGAATATCCATATCCATATTCAGGAAATCCGTCAATTTAAATCAATTCATTAGGCCCTAATCTATAGATTTCACTGACTGGGAATACAGATATGCATCTGTTGATCACAGATACCTTAAAAAAAAAATGGGCCTCACAATGGGCCTCAGGATTTGGTCACAATATTTAAAATTGCCATCGATAAAATGCAGTTGTGTTCGTTGTCTGTAGCTTATGCCTGCCCATACCATAACCCCACCACCACCATGGGGCACTCTGTTCATAACGTTGACATCAGCAAACCGCTCGCCCACACAACGCCATACACATTGTCTGCGGTTGTGAGGCAGGTTAGACGTACTGCCGAATTCTCTAAACTGACTTTGAAGGCGGAGAAATTAACATTAAATTCTCTGGCAACAGCTCTGGGGGACAATCCAATTGCACGCTCCCTCAACTTGAGACATCTGTGGCATTGTTGTGTGTCAAAACTGCACATTTTAGAGTGTCCTTTTATTGTTTTTTTTGCTTATAAGAACTCACACAGCTGACCAAATTGCGCAAAGTTTTAGTTCTGGGTTAACCAAGATTAATACGATTACGATACCAACTACTGTAATTGTTACCATAGTTTTGTATGTGAAAAAAAATAAATCTGTTAAAACAAAAGAGTTATCTTTGAGTAAGATAAGAAGTATCTTTCTTCAGGTCAATCATGTGATGGACAGTGTGGTGAAACATGGGGGACGTGTTCATGTCATGCTACATGTGTGTCCCTTCTGACCTGCTGTGGAGACTACAGACAGTACTGTCTCCAGATCTCCCCTTACTCAGGAACTATGATGGGTGGAAGTGTCTTCTCTATCCTCAATGCCACCTTCTATCCAAGCAAGCAAGAGCAGCTCACCTGCAGGTAGGTGTGGGTCACACACACACACACACACACACACACACACACACACACACACACACACACACACACACACACACACACACAACAACAGAGCAGTCTGGTCTTGAGATAATTGTGGGAGGTAAACATCTATGTAGCGTCTTGCTGTAGTGATCTTTGTAACACATGGACATGTTTTGAGATATATCATGGGTTAACCCTGGGCTCTTAAATCTTTAACTCAGCTCTGTGGTTGGACCCTATAACATCAATATCTTGAAAGATACCAATTTGTTTAGTCTGTAAACAGCTTATCTTCTCCAACTCCTAACTTTAACCATTAGGATGAAGTGAAAACTGACCTTACTTTAAATCAGTTTCTACCAGGGGCAACCTCATCCTTCCTTACTGTAAATCAGTTTCTACCAGGGGCAACCTCATCTTTCCTTACTGTAAATCAGTTTCTACTAGGGGCAACCTCATCCTTCCTTACTGTAGCTCTATATGTGTTGTTATGTTGTTGAATCCCAACAGTGACCATGTTGTTGTGTTGCAGGTCCAGGGATGAATCCTAACAGTAACCATGTTGTGTTGCAGGTCCAGGGATGAATCCTAACAGGAACCATGTTGTTGTGTTGCAGGTCCAGGGATGAATCCTAACAATAACCATGTTGTGTTGCAGGTCCAGGGATGAATCCTAACAGGAACCATGTTGTTGTGTTGCAGGTCCAGGGATGAATCCCAACAGTAACCATGTTGTTGTGTTGCAGGTTCAGGGATGAATCCCAACAGTAACCATAATGTTGTTGTGTTGCAGGTTCAGGGATGAATCCCAACAGTAACCATGTTGTTGTGTTGCAGGTCCAGGGATGAATCCCAAAAGTAACCATGTTGTTGTGTTGCAGGTTCAGGGATGAATCCCAACAGGAACCATGTTGTTGTGTTGCAGGTTCAGGGGTGAATCTCAACAGGAACCATGTTGTTGTGTTGCAGGTTCAGGGATGAATCCCAACAGGAACCATGTTGTTGTGTTGCATGTTCAGGGATGAATCCCAACAGGAACCATGTTGTTGTGTTGCAGGTTCAGGGATGAATCCCAACAGGAACCATGTTGTTGTGTTGCAGGATCAGGGATGAATCCTAACAGGAACCATGTTGTTGTGTTGCAGGATCAGGGATGAATCCTAACAGGAACCATGTTGTTGTGTTGCAGGATCAGGGATGAATCCTAACAGGAACCATGTTGTGTTGCAGGTCCAGGGATGAATCCTAACAGGAACCATGTTGTTGTGTTGCAGGTCCAGGGATGAATCCCAACAGTAACCATGTTGTGTTGCAGGTCCAGGGATGAATCCTAACAGGAACCATGTTGTTGTGTTGCAGGTCCAGGGATGAATCCCAACAGTAACCATGTTGTGTTGCAGGTTCAGGGATGAATCCCAACAGTAACCATAATGTGTTGCAGGTTCAGGGATGAATCCCAACAGTAACCATAATGTGTTGCAGGTTCAGGGATGAATCCCAACAGTAACCATGTTGTGTTGCAGGTTCAGGGGTGAGATAGAGACAGTGGGCTACACAGACGGAGAAGGCAAAGGTTACTGTGTCTCCCCCTTACTGTTCCAGAGTGGCTGGCTTGCCTTTGCTGTCTCTACAGATGGACGGAACTTCAACAGTTCTGGAGAATACCTGTCAGGTAAGAGTTGCAGTTTGACATCTCTACAGATGGACGGAACTTCAACAGTTCTGGAGAATACCTGTCAGGTAAGAGTTGCAGTTTGACATCTCTACAGATGGACGGAACTTCAACAGTTCTGGAGAATACCTGTCAGGTAAGAGTTGCAGTTTGACATCTCTACAGATGGACGGAACTTCAACAGTTCTGGAGAATACCTGTCCGGTAAGAGTTGCAGTTTGACATCTCTACAGATGGACGGAACTTCAACAGTTCTGGAGAATACCTGTCCGGTAAGAGTTGCAGTTTGACATCTCTACAGATGGACGGAACTTCAACAGTTCTGGAGAATACCTGTCCGGTAAGAGTTGCAGTTTGACATCTCTACAGATGGACGGAACTTCAACAGTTCTGGAGAATACCTGTCCGGTAAGAGTTGCAGTTTGACATCTCTACAGATGGACGGAACTTCAACAGTTCTGGAGAATACCTGTCAGGTAAGAGTTGCAGTTTGACATCTCTACAGTTATGGTAAAGGTATACACAGGTTTTGTTTTATTTTTATAACTCTCGTTAATGTTTAGTAAATGCTGTCTAAAAAGATGGACTCCGTATTGAGGATGAAATGTACACAGTAAACCAAAGTTCATTGCACTTATCAGGATAAGATTAAAGACAGGATAAGATAAGATAAGATGTAAATAACTCCAGCGCTTTGAAACTATGTTATTTCACATTATCTGCTACTCCCATGTGCAAGTTGTGTTAAGTTTTCAACGTTTCCGAAGATTCATTTTTTCTTGCAGCTACAGAGTTGTAACATAATATCATTTCCTCTCACAGAGTTGTAACATAATATAATTTCCTCTCACAGAGTTGTAACATAATATCATTTCCTCTCACAGAGTTGTAACATAATATAATTTCCTCTCACAGAGTTGTAACATAATATCATTTCCTCTCACAGAGTTGTAACATAATATAATTTCCTCTCACAGAGTTGTAACATAATATCATTTCCTCTCACAGAGTTGTAACATAATATCATTTCCTCTCACAGAGTTGTAACATAATATCATTTCCTCTCACAGAGTTGTAACATAATATCATTTCCTCTCACAGAGTTGTAACATAATATCATTTCCTCTCACAGAGTTGTAACATAATATCATTTCCTCTCACAGAGTTGTAACATAATATAATTTCCTCTCACAGAGTTGTAACATAATATCATTTCCTCTCACAGAGTTGTAACATAATATAATTTCCTCTCACAGAGTTGTAACATAATATCATTTCCTCTCACAGAGTTGTAACATAATATCATTTCCTCTCACAGAGTTGTAACATAATATAATTTCCTCTCACAGAGTTGTAACATAATATAATTTCCTCTCACAGAGTTGTAACATAATATAATTTCCTCTCACAGAGTTGTAACATAATATCATTTCCTCTCACAGAGTTGTAACATAATATCATTTCCTCTCACAGAGTTGTAACATAATATCATTTCCTCTCACAGAGTTGTAACATAATATAATTTCCTCTCACAGAGTTGTAACATAATATAATTTCCTCTCACAGAGTTGTAACATAATATAATTTCCTCTCACAGAGTTGTAACATAATATAATTTCCTCTCACAGAGTTGTAACATAATATAATTTCCTCTCACAGAGTTGTAACATAATATAATTTCCTCTCACAGAGTTGTAACATAATATAATTTCCTCTCACAGAGTTGTAACATAATATAATTTCCTCTCACAGAGTTGCAATTTAAGAATTTTCTCACACCTTCTCTATTCTGCTTTTTCTCACACCTTCTCTATTCTGCTTTTTCTCACACCTTCTCTATTCTGCTTTTTCTCACACCTCTATTCTGCTTTTTCTCACACCTTCTCTATTCTGCTTTTTCTCACACCTTCTCTATTCTGCTTTTTCTCACACCTTCTCTATTCTGCTTTTTCTCACACCTTCTCTATTCTGATTTTTCTCACACCTTCTCTATTCTGCTTTTTCTCACACCTTCTCTATTCTGCTTTTTCTCACACCTTCTCTATTCTGCTTTTTCTCACACTTTCTCTATTCTTCTTTTTCTATCAGTCCACCCAAGTAAAATGGACGCTGCATTTAAAGTGACGCTGGTGAATTCAACACAGTGGCAATACTACGGCACCCCCAACACAGCTGGAACACTGAGGATGACATGGAACCCTTCTCTGATTGGAGACACGGACAGAGTCAACATAGAACTATGGGGGTACAGAGAGGTCAATACCTCTACTGCTGATACTACATGGGAGGAAGAGTTGCCCCCCCTGAGGGCAGAATGGACCTACTTGTACTCTCTCGGTAAAGGCCTAGTCAACAGCGGCAGTTTCAGCTTCACCCCCAAGTCCTCCGAGAAGCCCTACTCTGACTGGGAGGTGGGGAGTGTCAGAGTGAGCTCCAGTATCTACTCCGATGGAGCCAGGTATGGAACATGTGCTGTGCTGTGCTGCACACGGAAGAGTACTTGCAGAGGATAGCATCTTTTTTTTGCCCAGAGCCAGAGCAAGCACACCTGATTTTAACTAATTATCCCATAATCCTTGATGAGTTAAAGCAGGGGTAGAGAAAAAATGTGCACTACTGGCACGGACAAACATAGGTACATGGTAAACGTTTCATAATGTACATTTTGTTGAAGTATTTACCCTGGACGAACCGATGTAGCTTATGAATTCCACAAAGCCTGGTCTCTGCTCCACTCTGTCGTTGGTGGAGTTGATCAGAAACCTCCTTCACCATGGAGTTGAGTTTAGTCAGCTAACCAACAGCCAATGGCATTTGCTACACTGGTAGCCATTTCACAGGTGCTGTTTCAAAGCCTCTGTCAGATAATTCAATGACTGTAATAATCTCCAATGAGTGCAATTTGTTCAATATTAAGAGTTGATGAACCTGACGTCATTATAAAGATGTTCAACCATAGAAAATAAGAGAATACCGCTGCTTTAGTGTACTATCCCTTTAAACATACTACCTATGCCTCTGAACCTGTCCAGGTAGTGTACTATCCCTTTAAACATACTAACTATGCCTCTGAACCTGTCCAGGTAGTGTACTATCCCTTTAAACATACTAACTATGCCTCTGAACCTGTCCAGGTAGTGTACTATCCCTTTAAACATACTACCTATGCCTCTGAACCTGTCCAGGTAGTGTACTATCCCTTTAAACATACTAACTATGCCTCTGAACCTGTCCAGATAGTGTACTATCCCTTTAAACATACTACGTATTCCTCTGAACCTGTCCAGATAGTGTACTATCCCTTTAAACATACTAACTATGCCTCTGAACCTGTCCAGAAACATCAGGGCTGTGTGGAGTGGGGCCCATGCCCTGGCCTGGCACCTGGAGGAGGCCTTTAGGCAGGACTCAGCAGCCTGGGCCCTGGACAGGTGCCTGGCCTGGGATGTCCTGGAGAAGAGTCTCCCTAACTTCCTGGAGGAGGTGGTGGACTGTCCCTGTACCCTGGCCCAGGCCCGTGCAGACACCGGCAGGTTCCATGTATGAATTCCTTGTTCTTTGAGGACCAATAACCCCTCAAACAAAGACCACCTTCAGGCTAGATTTCAGAGGCTCTGGTACTGTATCAATACAGCACTTTAAAAGTGAATGTCTCTGGTGTTTCAGACTGACTACGGCTGTGACATGGAGAAGGGGAGTGTGTGTACCTACCACCCTGGTTCTGTGCACTGTGTCCGAGCCATACAGGCAAGGTGGGCGACACGACCACCTCATCTCTTAAGTTTGGGAGAATTCAGAAGAAGTAATGATTTGACACCCACTGACATCAAGTTATATTTTGTCATATAAAAACATGTACAGGTCTTTCCTAAGTCAACAATTTGTATACCAAACAAACAGTAGAAAACACCAACTGTATCAATAACAGCCAATGCCTCCCATCCCCCAGCCCTGTGTACAGAGCAGGACAGCAGTGTTGCTATGACAGCACGGGGGCCCAGGTTCTGACCGGGGACTCGATTGGAGGCAGCACCCCAGATCGGGCCCACGACTGGGGCTCCCCTCCCTACAGAGACCCCCCTCGGATCCCCAGCCTTTCCCACTGGATGTACGACGTCCTGACATTCTACTACTGCTGTCTGTGGTCTGACCACTGCCAGGTGTACTTCACACACAGACCCTCCAGCGGCTGTAGACACTACACACCACCTACAGCTGGTGAGGAACTCATGGGTGTTTACAGTAGAATAGAATGCTGTCTGGTTGTTACAGAACCATGTATACTGAGTACTTATCACAGTCTGGTCTCTCCCTAAAGCCTCTCTTCTCTTGTTATGCTGTGTTGTCTCTTCAACATATACAAGTACCAATCTGCTATTTCTCCCTGTAATGATTCTTCTCCTATTTTTCCCCTCTTTCTCCACCTCCTAGGTGCAGTCCTAGGGGACCCACATTTTCTAACGTTTGATGATGTAAGGTACACCTTCAATGGGAAAGGAGAGTATTACCTGGTTCTATCGCCAGACAGAGGGCTCAGTGTTCAGGGCCGGACAGAGCAGGTGAAACTAGAGAACGGTGAGTTTGCTCTCCACTGGAAACGAGCCTGTCTGTTTGTAGTGTACTTCCTCTCTCTAGGCTGTCTCTCTAGCTCTCTCTCTCTCTCTAGGCTGTCTCTCTAGCTCTCTCTCTCTCTCTCTCTCTTTCTCTCTCTCTCTGTCTCTCTGTCTCTCTTTCTCTCTAGGCTGTCTCTCTAGCTCTCTGTCTCTTTCGGTCTCTCTAGCTCTGTCTCTAGCTCTCTGCCTCTACCACTCTCTCTGCCTCTACTGCTCTGTCTTTCTGTCTCTACCCCTCTGTCTCTTCCGGTCTGTCTTTGCCTCTCTCTGCCTCTCTCTCTCTACCCCTCTGCCTCTAACCCTCTCTCTTACTGTCTCTGTCTCTGCCTCTCTGTCTCTGCCTCTCTCTCGCTGTCTCTGTCTCAACTTCTGTTTGTTTGGCTGCTCAGGGATTCAGGCAAAATCTGTAATAGTTAAGATGGTTTGATTGTATCAAATGAATACTTTTTAACTTCTTAACACATTTTATTGTCCCCTTTTGAGAACGCTTGATTGCTATTCTTCCCCAAGACGCATCATCGCAACTCAGCTTCACACGCACACACACACACACACGCACATGCGCACTCTTTTACACAACAACTGAGCGAAGCGGTCTGGTCTTGAGATACTTGTGGGACTGAAAACATTTTGGAGCTGTAAAAAGACATGTTATTTCCTCTAGTTTTCTCTTGTTCTCTCCCTGTCAATCTCTCCGGGTCAATCTGACTCTAGAACAGCTGTTATGGTGGTTAGGAGCTCCTCCGTACCCATTACTTTAGGAAACCGATCTGAAGCCAGATCAGTGGAGATGGCCAGATGTCAGCGGTAGGCCTCATACCGAAAACGTTTGTGAGGCAATAAAAATATGTCAATGTCAGTTTATGTACCGGCGTGCTGCCGTTCCTGTTCTGTGGATTATATACGAGGATCCAGCACCTGATGTAACTTTCTATAAGTTGGAGTCGACCACGTTGTTTATCTTTTCAGATGTCAGTGGTGTTCAGCTAATACTAGAACATCTGGACACGGGTTGATGTTGCCAAGAGCTTTCAATTTAAGATTATATTATACACTGAATGTACACAACATTAAGAACACCTTCCTATTATTGAGTTGCTCCCCTTTTGCCCTCAGAGCCTAAAATTCGTTGGGTCATGGACTCTACAAGGTGTTGAAAGCGTTCCACAAAGATACTGGTCCATGTTGACTCCAATGCTTCCGACAGTTGTGTCAAGTTGTCTGGATGTCCTTTGGGTGGTGGACCATTCTTCACACAGGAAACTGTTGAGCGTGAAAAACCCAGAGGCGTTGCAATTCTTGACACAAACCGGTGCGCCTGGCACCTACTACCACACCCCGTTCAAAGGCATCATCTACACTGATTGAAGTGGATTTAATAAGAGATCATAGCTTTCCCCTGGATTCCCCTGGACAGTCTGTCATGGAAAGATCACGTGTTCCGGATGTTTTGTCCACTCAGTGTACATTTGAGGTTATGCTATGCGTATGAAATTGAATCCTCTACAGTAGCTTATGTTAAAGTGTGTCCACACTTTAATCCTACAGTAAATTCAATGAAGCATTCAAACAAGTGTCAAGTTGTCACTGATACCTCAACCCAGGGCTATTCAACTAAATTCTTACTGGGCCAGATCTAAAAACATTTCCCACATAGGATTATTCTTCAGAAGAACTGTGTATATATATATATATATATATATATATATATATATATATATATATTATATATCTAACTATATATATCTATAAAAAAAGCAATGCTCACACACCAATTAAACACTTTTCCTAAAATTAAGTTGCTAAAACCAACGTGAGTTGAAGTGCAACCAAAAATGATCTCATCATTGAAAAGGCGCAACTCTCGCTCACCATTTTTGATCTATTAAAAGCTTCTTAAAAGTAATTAGGTCATTTTAAATCATCTGAAAACTAAGTATCTCAGTAAATATGACCAAAATATGTCATATCAGGTATTGCCAAATACCATTCAGTCATTAGGTGTGTTTTTTTTATTGTCGCGCTCCCTTCTAACGAGTCCTTGTGAGCATAAGAGAGGGAGACGGAAGGCAAGTAGCGGTTCCTGAGAGTCATAGCTTTCAAGAATGGGGTCATAATATTTTTTGTAGCAGTCAAACGCTACATAGGCACTAGAAACCACACATAAAACTACACTATAGACAACCACTGTAGTTCTTGTCATTTTGGCACTGAACGTTGGATTTTGGCCTTGCTGATCTTCTATTAATGTCGAGAATTGATCAAAGGTCCAGTCTAAATTAATATACGGGCCGGATCTGGCCCGTCGGCCGCCAGTTGAATAGCCCATCTTAGCCAATCATTTTTTTGAGAATCTGCTATTCATGCTAATCCCTTTAGCTATCTTAATCTATATAGGTTTTACCTGAGAGGATGTTATTTGTATAATCCCTCAGGTACATTATCCAAGGCTACCAGGCTATCGGCGGTGGCTATGAGGGAGAGGAGCTCTGATGTCATAGAGGTGCGCCAGGCAGAGCAGCAGAACCAGCTGGAGGTGTTGAGGAACCAGCAGGTCCTCTCCTTCACAGAGCAGTCATGGATGGACCTACATGGTAAGAGAGAATATCAGGCGTCAGTATAATCTTGTTTGTGTGCCGTGCTTATATTCTTTAAGATATGAATTAAAGTGCATCTCAACTAGTCTCGTCTTACTGACCAGTGGGTGCCAAGATTACATCTCAATTAGTCTCGTCTTACTGACCAGTGGGTGCTAAGATTACATCTCAACAAAAATATATCAAGTTCGTTTGGAAACAAATCTTTACTTGAGGAATGAGGACATAGCCTAAAACTTCTACACAAATCTCCCACATTGAGTGATGTTATGTACTTGTATCTCAAGTTAGGATTCAGCCTCTCCTTCTGAAGATGCTCATCTGCGTTTCTCCTCCCTCCAGGTGTCTTCCTGTACTCCCCAACACCCCAGAACGTGACCGTCATGTTCTCCTCTGGCGTGGGAATGGAGGTACGAGGGCGAGAGGGGGGCGCCATGGCCCTCACTGTGCTGCTCCCCCCAGACTACACCAACCTCACCCAGGGCCTACTAGGACAGATGAACTCTGACCCCTTAGATGACCTCCTGACCAGCCTGGGAGATGTCGTCTCCCCTGACAACACCAGTCCTGAGGAAATGTTCACCTTCGGAGCTAGCTGTGAGTGCCTGGGCCTCTGTCTTCATTGATACATAAAGTGCATCTTAGGATCCCAAAATGTTGATACATTTTGTTGAGTGAATATCTGAAATGTTGGTTATTTTTCATTTTTTAAATAAGTAAAACCGACGTGTACAATGTAGTAGGGAGTTGTAGTTTCGAATAGGCCAATATTTGATATAGCTTAGCGCAGAAAATGAGGTAAATAACTACAATGACCACCGGCAGAAACAGAGTAGAGAAGAGACAGAAGACACGCGATCGAGAGATACCTCGCGAAGCAACTGCTTTCTGTATCTACATGAAAATACATGATCTACGTGATTGATAGTTGGTATTCAGCAATCATAAAAGTATGCCTTATTTACTGTGAAGAACTACTAAAGTAGTGATTTTGGCAGGCAGCATAGGCAGCAGAGATGATTACTTTAAATTAAATAATATTCATCAAATAACAAACTTAATATAGACAACAACTGAAATATTTTATTAAAATAATGTGAATAAATGAAAGTTAATAAGTGATAAGCAGTAATGGGTTAACACTACATTCATGGGACTTTTGTTACTTGTTTTATGTGTTACAGAATTCAGCCCAAGTAATGCATTTAAAATGTTCAAAAATCTAATTATCAAAATAAAATAAAAAAATGATTTATTTCTTCGTAATCGAACCGAAACCGAACCGACCTCAAAAAGCACTAATCGCTCGGCACTATAAAAGTTTCGTCATTTTGGATCCTTATAATCCAATAATCGAAGGCTCCTTGCTTCCTCCTTCATTGGACAGGTGACATGAAGGTAACATGTAAATTCACTGAACAACAGGTGCTACATCTGGAACAAATAAACGATGTTCTTTCTGTCTGTCTTCACCTTCGGAGCTGTACGTCCTTGAATCACCTGGTCTTGTGACACCAGGGGCTGAGGGGCTAGATCTACTAAACAGATTTACAGATGTTAACCACCCCCACAACAACAAAAACAAACTATGAAACATATGCAGTGTTAGGAGAAGGAATAGAACAAGTTTTATCTTTGTGTGTGCGTTTCATACGTACCATACTGAAAAAAACAAAAACACGCTGCACTTAACCTTATGGTACATCTGGAATTGTAAACCACAATTCCTTAATTTGACCTTTAATTTGACCTTTCACTCTCTTTGACTGAGATATCCCCAAGAAAGAGAAGTGTGTGTACTGTGCACTCACCCCTCCCTCCCTCCCTCAACCCAGCCAGCCACCTGTTTAGAGTTAAAGGGCGTCCAAAGGGTTTTAATAGATGACAGGTGTGAGTCCCAAGTGGTACCCTATTCCCTATATAGTGCACTACTTTTGTCTAGAGCCTTACAGGGTTATTGGTAAAAGTAGTGCACTATGTAGGGAATAGGGTGCCATTTGAGACGTAAATGGAGAGAGAGATCTTGGCCGAGCCATGGTGTCAGACCAGAGAGCAGACCTAATGGCAGGAGACCAGTGGTGTCCTGGCCTGTCCAGCCTGAGCCACAGTCACACACCACGATAACATTCCACACAACCCACAGAGATAAGGAGTAATGAACAGATTTTTCCTCCCTCTCTCAGCTGCTCAGATGCACTTCTCTTGTTTCAGAGTTCCTGATAACAGTTTCAGTGAGCCATCTGTGTTCTAATAATATATAATGATATCTTATATACAGTATAATATAGGATCACTGTGCGTCTTTGGCCTTTTTAGATGCCGTTTTATTAGAAACGTTCATGCCCCGCCCACCGGAGGATCTGTCTTTGTTTTCAGCCGTTATTTCCTGTGTTCCAGGTGTACCACATCCACTTGTTGTCACTTAAATCTTGCTGGATTGATGGCTTTCATTTTACTCCTGCGATAGTGGTGCGTGGGTCAGCTGTTTGTTCACCCATCCGCAACTGCCTGACAATGTATGTGATGAAGTGAAAATCTGAGGCCCGCAGCCGACCCAAACCGCTAATATATAAAATGCGCTGTGGGCTACAGTCAGAGACTGCTGAACAATTTTTAATTTTTAATTTATTTATTTACATATGTTTCTGCTTATAATTTCCAACATTTTGGTAGGCTGTTTGTTTGTCTACTTGTCTATAATTAGACACATGCAGCTTCTCTTCTGTCATTATACTGTATGTTGCCCTAGAAGACTAAATAAACTCTTGTTCACCAGAATAATAACATGCATCGATATAATTAATGTTTCAATCTAGTTCGCATCGGTCAAGTTTTCTCTGTCTGCTTATTTGGCAGCGCGAAGACGTTTAGGGACCGGGGAGAAAATGCAATAAAACAAAATGCAATTTTCTTTGTTTACAAATTCTGCGCTAAAGTTCCAATCATATCAGTTTAACCGGTTGTAAGGAAATATAAAGCTAGAAAAACAACCCAACATGATTCTGATAATATTTCAGTTAGTTAAACAATGATAGTGTCACCGACGTACTGTAGTGTACTATGTTAGTGAATGAATGAGAGTACGTGACCCTGCACCTGTGTACTATGTTGTTCAAAACAAACTCCTCTGTAGTTGTAACCAAGTAAACACGAGGTGAATTTCCAAACTGGCCCACGTACTGTATCGTCATGGCCACCTAATCGTCTTCCAATTGGCTCATTCATTTCTTCTTCTCTCCCCTGTAACTATCCCCCCCAGGTCGTTGCTGTTAATGTGTTCTTAATCATGTAACCTGGTAAAATAAATGTTCTGGGCCTGTATTCACAAAGAGTCTTAGAGTAGGAGTCCTCATCTAGGATCAGTTTGGCCTTTTAGATCATAATGCATTAGATTACATGGACAGGAGGGACCTGATCCTAGATCAGAACTCCTACAATGAGACACTTGATAAATATGGGCCCACGTCCCTCTTGTCTTAATCAGTATAACCTTCAAGTCAAAACTGATCCTGTATCAGCACTCTATGTGAATATGGGCACAAGTGATGTTGTGTTGTCTTCTCCACAGGGAAAACCTCCAACCAGACGTCTCTGTTCACGTACGACAGTAAGTACCTGTTGGATACGTACTACTACGTGAAACACGACCCAGCCTTCGTCCCGGCCTTCTCTGTGTCCGAAGACCCAGCTGACCCTCTGGTGGGGGACATGCTGAAGATGTGTTTCGGTGAGGGGGCTCTCTATTTCTCTAAATATATATTTTAGGAGTGTTTATGTATTTTAATGATATTGGACCGTGAAGAGGAGACTTTAACGGTAAGAACAAATGGGTTGGATTCAAACCCATACCGACACTGCACTCTGAGGGAAAAAAAAGTGCTATCTAGAACCTAAAATGGTTCTTCGGCAGGCCCCATAGGAGAACCTTTTGAAGAACCCTTTTGGGTTCCATGTAAAAACCTTTCCACAGAGAGTTGTTATTTACATTTTTTTTTACCCATTTTTCTCCTCAATTTCGTGGTATCTAATGGGTATTTCCAGTCTTGTCTCGCCACTGCAACTCCCATAAGGACTTGGGAGAGGCGAAGGTGGAGGGCCGTGCGTCCTCCGAAACACGGCCCAGCCAAGCCGCCCTGCTTCTTGACACAATGCCCGCTTAACCCGGAAGCCAGCCGCACCAATGTGTCGGAGGAAAACACCGTACACCTGGTGACCTGTTCAGCGTGTATTACGCCCGGCCCGCCACAGGAGTCACCAGGTGACGGGGACCCCGGTACTAACTGTTGGACCACACAGTCCACGGGAGCTCTTTCTTTAAAACATATCATACAAGCCTGTTGTCTTTATGAAGTACTACTGCTGCCCCAAGTCCTATATGTTGACATGTGGGTTGTTACCGTACTTTTTATGATATGACATTCAACAACAGTCAAACGTACGATAACATTTAACTAAATGCAATTGTCACATTTTTAACACAATCTTTTATATAGGTGATGGGGCCCAGTTCTGCAAGTACGACACCCTGAGCACCCGTAGTCTGGCTGTGGGTAACGCCACGCTCCTGTCCTTCAGAAGTCACCAGACACTCGTGCAGGACCTGGAGTCTGGTATGTATACAGGAGTCACCTCTCTGTCATTGACAGGAGTTGTGAAAAGGACGTTTATGGAGTTAGTCTAATCATTAACTCCAAGACCTTAGACGACAGTGAGGTGAACATGACCTTTTATGTTCTTGATTGTTAAACCTACTTGTTGAATACTATGTGTAAGCAGAACTTTACTGTATATGTGTGTTGACTAATGCGAGTTACAACACAGTTTTGCCAAAGCAAAGTGCTGAGTAAGTTCCAGTAGCTTCTCAAGATGTTTAGAGTGTTGCCACAGCCCTGTACGTCACCACAGTGGATAGTATGGTTCTGTGGCATGACTTTGTACATAGGCTTTATATTCCAGATCAGTGTTTCCCGACTCCGGGCCTGGAGTTGTCAACTAATCATCAAGCTGTTGACAAGTTGAATCAGGTGTTTTTGTCCCAGGTCACAACAGAAATCTATTATGTTGGGGGTACTGGAGGATCGGAGCTGGGAAACACTGTTGAAGAAAATGATCCCGTATATATTAAGAAGCTGTTTTGAGTGGTTTGACATATACAGATGATTGATTTATCAACGTAATCAATAGTTTGATTAGTAGATAACATCCTTATATTCCTTAGTGGTGTCCTGTGGGTGGCTGGCCTCTCCGAGGTTCGGTGAGAAGATAGGTACACGCTACCTAGAGGGTTCGACAGTGAGCTTCACCTGTAACAGTGGGTCCGTTCTGTATGGATCACCAGAACGCACCTGTCTACCCAGCGGAGAGTGGACTGGAGAGGACGTCTCCTGTATCTCTGGTAGGTCCCTATTGTCCAGTAGATACATGTTTGAAAATGTTTCATTTTCATTTAGAAGCATGAAAATTGGCACACTTCTAATATGTGGTACTGGTAGGTCTATAGTCATAGGTTATATCAATGTGTGGTCATGCTAGACAGCAGGATGGAAGTCCAACTCTTTCTAACCACACACATGTTCGAACTACCAAGCCTAACCTTTAACCTTTAACTGTCACCCATCTGCCAGGGACTAAATGTGCCCTGCGGCCAGCCTAAAGAAGGGCAACATGACCTTTGACCTAACTCTCAATGGGCTATCTTAGTTGTCTGGCCTAACTTGGTTTTGTGCGATGATTGTCCTCAAATGAGAAACAGAGCAACTTTGAAAATCCCATTTAGCGTGACTCATTAGAAGCAGAGATTCCAGCAACTGTGGTTTGTGCTCTGAGCTAGTTGCCCAGACATACCAACAAAAAAGATATTAGTCCATTAGAGATGAAGCACTAAAGGCTTTGGCTTGGCCTCTCTCCCCTCTTCCCCCCTCTATCTCTCTCCCTCTCTCCCCCCTCTATCTCTCTCCCTCTCTCCCCCCTCTATCTCTCTCCCCTCTTCCCCCTCTCTCTCCCTCTCTCCCCCCTCTCTCTCCCTCTATCTCTCTCCCTCTCTCCCCCCTCTATCTCTCTCCCCTCTTCCCCCTCTCTATCTCTCTCCCTCTCTCCCCCCTCTATCTCTCTCCCTCTCTCCCCCTTTCCCCCCCTCTATCTCTCTCCCCTCTTCCCCCTCTCTCTCCCTCTCTCCCCCCTCTCTCTCCCTCTATCTCTCTCCCTCTCTCCCCCCTCTATCTCTCTCCCTCTCTCCCCTCTCTATCTCTCTCCCCTCTTCCCCCTCTCTATCTCTCTCCCTCTCTCCCTCTCTCCCCCCTCTCTCTCCCTCTCTCCCTCTCTCTCTTTCTCTCTCTCCCCTCTATCTCTTTCTCTCTCTCCCTCTCTCTCTCTCTCCCCCCTCCCCCCCTCTCTCGCTCCCCTCTTCCCTCTCTCTCTCGACCCTCTTCCCCCCCCTCTCTCTCGACCCTCTTCCCCCTCTCTCTCGACCCTCTTCCCCCCCTCTCTCCCTCTCTCTCTTTCTCTCTCTCCCCTCTATCTCTTTCTCTCTCTCCCTCTCTCTCTCTCTCCCCCCTCCCCCCTCTCTCGCTCCCCTCTTCCCCTCTCTCGCTCCCCTCTTCCCTCTCTCCCTCTCTCGCTCTCTCTCTCTCTCTCTCTCTCCCCCCTCGCTCGCTCCCCTCTTCCCCCCTCTTTCGCTCCCCTCTTCCCCCCTCTCTCTCTCTCTCTCTCTCTCTCTCCTCTTCCTCTCCCCCTCTCTCTCCCCTCTTCCTCTCCCTCTCTCGCCTCTCTCTCGCCCCTCTCTCTCTCTCTCTCTCCTCTTCCCCCTCTCTCGCTCTCCTCTTCCCCCTCTCTCTCTCTCTCCTCTTCCCCCTCTCTCTCGACCCTCTTCTCTCTCGACCCTCTTCCCCCCTCTCTCTCGACCCTCTTCCCACCCCTCTCTCTCGACCCTCTTCCCACCCCTCTCTCTCGACCCTCTCTCTCTCTCTCCTCTTCCCCCTCTCTCTCTCTCCTCTTCCCCCTCTCTCTCTCTCCTCTTCCCCCTCTCTCTCGACCCTCTTCCCCCTCTCTCTCGACCCTCTTTCCCCCCTCTCTCTCGACCCTCTTCCCCCCTCTCTCTCGACCCTCTTCCCCCTCTCTCTCGACCCTCTTCCCACCCCTCTCTCTCGACCCTCTTCCCACCCCTCTCTCTCGACCCTCTTCCCACCCCTCTCTCTCGACCCTCTTCCCACCCCTCTCTCTCGACCCTCTTCCCACCCCTCTCTCTCGACCCTCTTCCCACCCCTCTCTCTCGACCCTCTTCCCACCCCTCTCTCTCGACCCTCTTCCCACCCCTCTCTCTCGACCCTCTTCCCACCCCTCTCTCTCGACCCTCTTCCCACCCCTCTCTCTCGACCCTCTTCCCACCCCTCTCTCTCGACCCTCTTCCCACCCCTCTCTCTCGACCCTCTCCCCCCCCCCTCTCTCTCGGCCCTCTCCCCCCCCCCCTCTCTCTCGACCCTCTTCCCCCTCTCTCTGTCTGTTTGTGAATGGGAACCACCTGTGTTTCCAGAATGCCTTGTTGCAGCCAGTAACAGAAAGCGAGCCTTGGCTGAGAGCAGTTCCACTCACTGAGACTTTCGTTGTAGAGCTCTATCATTGCCGGCAGATGGCAGTGTTTTCCTGGAGAAACCCTAGTCCCCGTCTGGTGGAGAAGCAAGTTGTCCACTTGTCTCAGTCTCACCTCCTGAAGGCTACAACAGCCCAGTCCCTCCATCTGCTCCATTCTCAGTCTTCTCTCATCCTCTTTTCATTAGTCTGCTAACAGAGACTTCCTTCTGATAGCCATCTGATCATGCTGGATGTTGACGGATTTCATATCAGATCTGGACGAGGAAACACACACATTGACTCCCTGACTGGGTCACAGCTGGATAGATATTAGATCTGGATGGGGAAACACACATATTGACTCCCTGACTGGGTCACAGCTGGATAAAATAGAAACCAACCTGACTTCACCCCCTTCCTTGTTCATGTGGCTGTAGTGTGTGTGTCTGAAATGGCACCCTATTCCCTATGTAGTGCATTACTTTGGCTCAGCGCATCACAGCTGGATAGAATAGAAGGAACAGAACCTGACGTCACCTCCTCCCCCAGTCAATGTATTTCTATTAGTCTTACGATTACATTTCTGGGTATTATATTATTACAGACATACTACAACAACAGGTGTATGGTATCTTGTTGTCATCCTCTGATGAAGTATACAGTAACAGCATACATCTGTGATGTTTTTACTAGGGCCAGTAGTTTTTCCTGAGTTGCAGTAACTGGGGCCTTGAGTTATTACTGGTCGGGCCACGTAGTCAGGGGAAGAACTCCAGGCCTTAGTTAGTGCATAACCAAAAAGTCAAGACAAACTTCGCTGGGATCTAGCAGTACACAAGAAGTGGGAGAGAACTCTTGGTAATAAGTCATTAGTCTTAGTCGTATCATTAGTACTTGTTGCTGACAGTGACACTGTAACATACTGCTTCCCAGTAAACTGCCTGGTGGTGAGAGAGGGGACATTATAACACTAACACAGTGTTTCAGTGCCTGGTTCCCAGTACACTGCCTGGTGGTGAGAGAGGGGACATTATAATATGAACACAGTGTTTCAGGGCCTGGTTCCCAATACACTGCCTGGGGGTGAGAGAGGGGACATTATAACACTAACACAGTGTTTCAGGGCCTGGTTCCCAGTACACTGCCTGGTGGTGAGAGAGGGGACATTATAATATGAACACAATGTTTCAGGGCCTGGTTCCCAGTACACTGCCTGGTGGTGAGAGAGGGGACATTATAATATGAACACAGTGTTTCAGGGCCTGGTTCCCAATACACTGCCTGGGGGTGAGAGAGGGAACATTATAATATGAACACAGTGTTTCAGGGCCTGGTTCCCAGTACACTGCCTGGTGGTGAGAGAGGGGACATTATAACACTAACACAGTGTTTCAGGGCCTGGTTCCCAGTACACTGCCTGGTGGTGAGAGAGGGGACATTATAATATGAACACAGTGTTTCAGGGCCTGGTTCCCAGTACACTGCCTGGTGGTGAGAGAGGGGACATTATAACACTAACACAGTGTTTCAGGGCCTGGTTCCCAATACACTGCCTGGTGGTGAGAGAGGGGACATTATAATATGAACACAGTGTTTCAGGGCCTGGTTCCCAGTACACTGCCTGGTGGTGAGAGAGGGGACATTATAATATGAACACAGTGTTTCAGGGCCTGGTTCCCAATACACTGCCTGGTGGTGAGAGAGGGGACATTATAATATGAACACAGTGTTTCAGGGCCTGGTTCCCAGTACACTGCCTGGTGGTGAGAGAGGGGACATTATAATATGAACACAGTGTTTCAGGGCCTGGTTCCCAATACACTGCCTGGTGGTGAGAGAGGGGACATTATAATATGAACACAGTGTTTCAGGGCCTGGTTCCCAGTACACTGCCTGGTGGTGAGAGAGGGGACATTATAATATGAACACAGTGTTTCAGGGCCTGGTTCCCAATACACTGCCTGGTGGTGAGAGAGGGGACATTATAACACTAACACAGTGTTTCAGGGCCTGGTTCCCAGTACACTGCCTGGTGGTGAGAGAGGGGACATTATAATATGAACACAGTGTTTCAGGGCCTGGTTCCCAGTACACTGCCTGGGGGTGAGAGAGGGGACATTATAATATGAACACAGTGTTTCAGGGCCTGGTTCCCAGTACACTGCCTGGGGGTGAGAGAGGGGACATTATAATATGAACACAGTGTTTCAGGGCCTGGTTCCCAGTACACTGCCTGATGGTGAGAGAGGGGACATTATAATATGAACACAGTGTTTCAGGGCCTGGTTCCCAGTACACTGCCTGGGGGTGAGAGAGGGGACATTATAACACTAACACAGTGTTTCAGGGCCTGGTTCCCAGTACACTGCCTGGGGGTGAGAGAGGGGACATTATAATATGAACACAGTGTTTCAGGGCCTGGTTCCCAGTACACTGCCTGATGGTGAGAGAGGGGACATTATAATATGAACACAGTGTTTCAGGGCCTGGTTCCCAGTACACTGCCTGGTGGTGAGAGAGGGGACATTATAATATGAACACAGTGTTTCAGGGCCTGGTTCCCAATACACTGCCTGGTGGTGAGAGAGGGGACATTATAATATGAACACAGTGTTTCAGGGCCTGGTTCCCAATACACTGCCTGGGGGTGAGAGAGGGGACATTATAATATTAACACAGTGTTTCAGGGCCTGGTTCCCAATACACTGCCTGGGGGTGAGAGAGGGGACATTATAATATTAACACAGTGTTTCAGGGCCTGGTTCCCAGTACACTGCCTGGTGGTGAGAGAGGGGACATTATAACACTAACACAGTGTTTCAGGGCCTGGTTCCCAATACACTGCCTGGGGGTGAGAGAGGGGACATTATAATATGAACACAGTGTTTCAGGGCCTGGTTCCCAATACACTGCCTGGGGGTGAGAGAGGGGACAAAATTTTATATTAACACAGTGTTTCAGGGCCTGGTTCCCAGTACACTGCCTGGTGGTGAGAGAGGGGACATTATAACACTTACACAGTGTTTCAGGGCCTGGTTCCCAATACACTGCCTGGGGGTGAGAGAGGGGACATTATAATATGAACACAGTGTTTGAGCAGTTTGTAAAAGAATGCATTTCCCACAAGGCTGTCAAAGTATACAGATGTCCAAACACTTGCATTCTTTCTCTCTTTCTTTCTCTCTCTCTCTTTCTTTCTCTCTCTCTCTTTCTCTCTCTTTCTTTCTCTCTCTCATAAAGTAATAACAGAAGAGAAGCGGGTCGGGTTGAGGGCCTCAGACCTTCACTATCACATATAGTGGTGGTTTCTGATGGGTTATAAGCAATTGTGTGCGGGTGAACAAACAGCATCACTAACACACACACACACTCCAAACAACCTACTGAAATGTGTGCTACCCCACTTATTTAGGGAATAGGGTGCCATTTGGGACTAAACAAGTTACTTATGTCCCATCCTGTAGGACTCCTATCCATGTTCCATAAACACTCATCTCTGTTAACCCAGAGGAAAATCTCATGTCATTTGGTCAGCTGTGTGATTAACGTCTGGGTTCATACGTGCTCGACATTGAGAGTTCCGGAAAAACAACGTCTCCGCCCTCACAAAACGAAACTCTCAGCACTCAAAGCACTCGTGTTAGAGCAGTTTAAACACCGCCTTTCCCCAATCCTGATACGTCCAAATAACCAATGACTAAAACCCACAAAACCGGAACTAATGCTGCTCGGATCTCACTCCTCCCATTCAGTCCTGGCAGATTCTCTCAGTCAACACGCAGCATCTGCCCATGGGGAGATGACATAAACACTAAACAGTGACAGTAGAGACAGGAAATGCTTTGTCTGTGTTGTCCTCACCCTGTGTGAGTCACTACGGCAGTTGTAGAGTAGCATAAACATCCAGAGTAGTTAGCTGTAGTAAAGGGCAGGGTGATACAGGAGAACAGAGGTCTCCACATCCAGAGTAGTTAGCTGTAGTAAAGGGTAGGGTGATACAGGAGAACAGAGGTCTCCACATCCAGAGTAGTTAGCTGTAGTAAAGGGCAGGGTGATACAGGAGAACAGAGGTCTCCACATCCAGAGTAGTACAGAGGTCTCCACATCCAGAGTAGTTAGCTGTAGTAAAGGGTAGGGTGATACAGGAGAACAGAGGCCTCCACATCCAGTGGGTCCTCTTTACCCAGGTCCGTAACTCCATCATATGGTCAGTCTTTTTATGGTATTTGAAAGATTTCAAATACTATTTGGACCCTGGTCTGGCTTCTATGGTGACACTGATGTGTCTAGTTGCTTTATGTACATATCTACCTCAATTTCCTCGTTCCCCTGCATATCAACTCACTTCTTGTACCCCGTGTGTATAACCAAGTTATCATTGACTTGGTTCTGGTAGCCCATGTGTGTATATAACCAAGTTATCGTTGACTTGGTTCTGGTAGCCCATGTGTGTATATAACCAAGTTATCATTGACTTGGTTCTGGTAGCCCATGTGTATATAACCAAGTTATCATTGACTTGGTTCTGGTAGCCCATGTGTATATAGCCAAGTTATCATTGACTTGTGTATATAGCCAGGCTACCAGAACCATGGGTTATCATTGACTTGGTTCTGGTAGCCTGGCTATATACACATGGGTTATCATTGACTTGGTTCTGGTAGCCTGGCTATATACACATGGGTTATCATTGACTTGGTTCTGGTAGCCCATGTGTATATAGCCAAGCTATCATTGCTCATTGTGTATTTATTCTGGGTGTTAATTTTGTTTTCTATTATTATTATTATTATTATTATTATTGTTATTATTATTATTATTCATATTGTTATTGTTATTATTATTATTGTTATTGTTGTTATTATTATTATTATTATTATTATACTTTTGAACTTTTATTGTATTTTGCATTGTTGGAAAAGGACTCGTAAGTAAGCATTTCACTGTTGTTTACGACACGGGACAATGTGATTTGATGTGACAGGAGAGGTGACACACAGTTCTCTCTGTCAAAGGAGATCAACATTTGTTGTCACCAGAACTGGAGCACTGCCATTCCCTAATTATAATTTATTGGCTTTCATTGACGATGTACCTCGTCATGTACACATACTGTATGAGCAGATCAGTGGAGGCTGGTGGGAGGCGCTATAGGAGGACGGGCTCATTGTAATGGTTGAGATGGAATAAATGAACAGAGTCAAAAGTGTGGTTTCCATGTGTTTGATGTGTTCGAAAATTTTTATTTAAAAAATAAATAAAAAATCTTTGATTTACTTTGAGCGCTAGATGGGGTTTGCCGTTTTGGGAATTCAATATGTTTTGTACCGCCAGACAAACTCAATAAACCACAGATAACGTATTTGATTGATTGGAAATAGTATTTGAACCTGGTTCTGTGTATGATAAATTACCTTTATCAGGGGTAATTTATTCTGCTAATCCATTTTAATATTCTTCGGCGTGGGAGATGAGTCACGCAGTGGAAGGGTGAGAGAGAAAGTCCCTAACTTCAAAAAGGACTCGGGAGAAAGAATCATCAAGTTGTAGAATTGGGCTGGGTCAAGTCACGCTCAGAGGAGGAGCGGAGGAGATGATTCAAGTCAAAATGACAGCAGCAGAGGACAGATGAAAAGAGAGAGAGAGAGAAAGGTAGAGATGCTGACTGAAAAAGGCAGAGGAAATAAAACAATGAACAAGTCTTGCTCTGTTTATTTCCATATGGCAACAAGGCATAGTGCAGAAATTGCGAGAGACTGGCGGCAGGTATCTTAGTGGTTAAGAGCGTTGGGCCAGTAAATTAAAGGTTGCTGGTTCGAATCCCGAGCCGACTAGGTGAAAAATCTGTCTGTGCCCTTGAGCAAGGCACCTTGACCCTAATTGCTCCTGTAAATCGCTCTGGATAAGAACGTCTGCTAAATAACTAAAATGTCAATGTAGACAAAGGGAGAGAAAGAGAGAGTGTGTCGGAATTGAAGAAGCAGGTTGTATAGAGAGGAGGAACTTGAAATGCCATCACAGTGCAAGACATTTAAACCTGTCATGTCCCTCTGCACCACTGTCTCTGTAAGGGAGCCTTCCTGAATAAACAAGGTCCCTGTCTGGGACCTCAGAGTAAACAATCTATTGTGATTAAAGAGGCTCTCTATCTTCACTTCTTCTCTTTTTATTTTTTCATATTCTTTCTCATCTGCATCTCTCTCTCTCTCTCTCGGTCACAAAGACCTGAGGGAGGGAGCTTGTGTGTTGGATCAGAGCAGAGCTGAGAAACACAGACACACCATTTCCATATTACAGGGGAGGTATTATTTATACTTGTTCATATTTATTTCCAGTATTTCTCGTCAGATTTTGACAGTCAAGTCCTCCTCTGAAATGTAACGTGCTCTGAACTTCTAATAAACCCACGATGGAGGATTCTGGTGAACTGTCACCGCTACAGAAAGTAACTCGTATTTAGATATGCACTTTAGATATAAGCACAATTTATTTCATACAGTGCATTCAGAATGTATTCAGACCCCTTCTCTTTCTCCACATTTTGTTACGTTACAGCCTTATTCTAAAATCATTAAATACTTTCCCCCCCTCATCCATCTACATACAATATTCAATTGTAAAAAAAGCGAAAACAGGTTTTTACATTTTTGTAGTAATGTATTAAAACTGAAATTGTCTCAGGTGCCTCCTGTTTCCATGGATCATCCTTGAGATGTTTCTACAACTTGATTAGGAGTCCACCTGTGGTAAATTCAGTTGATTGGACATGATTTGGAAAGCCACAGATCTGTCTATATAAGGTCCCACAGTTGACAGTGCATGTCAGAGCAAAAACAAAGCCATGAGGTTGAATGAATTGTCAGTAAAGCTCTGAGACAGGATTGTGTCGAGGCACAGATCTGGGGAAGGGTACCAAAACATTTCTGCAGCATTGAAGGTCCCCAACAATACAGTGGCCTCCATCATTCTTAAATGGAAGAAGTTTGGAACCACCAAGACTTCCTATTTTTTTTATTTTACCTTTGTTTAACTAGGCAAGTCAGTTAAGAACAAATTCGTATTTTCAATGACGGACGACAGATTTGTACCTTGTCAGCTCGGGGGTTTGAACTTGCAACCTTCCGGTTACTAGTCCAACGCCCTAACCCCTAGGCTACCCTGCCGCCCCAAGAGCTGGCCGCCCTGCCAAACTAAGAAATCGCGGGAGAAGGGCCTTGGTCAGGGAGGTGACCAAGAACACGATGGTCACTGACAGAGCTCTAGAGTTCCTTTGTGGAGATGGTTGTCCTTCTGGAAGGTTCTCCATCTCTGTAGCACTCCATCAGTCAGGCCTCTATGGTAGAGGGGCCAGACGGAAGCCACTCCTCAGTAAAAGGCACATGACCGACCGCTTGAAGTTTGCCAAAAGGCACCTAAAGACTCTCGAACCATGAGAAACAAGATTATCTGCCCTGATGAAACCAAGATGGAACTCTTTCACCTGAATGCCAGGCGTCACGTCTGGAGGAAACCTGGCACCATCCCTACGGTGAAGCATGGTGGTGGCTGCATCATGCAGTATGAAACAGTGACTACTTGGTGTGCTTGTGATAGTGTGTAAACAACACATTCTGCATACACGCAACCTCTGTTTATCATCCTCGACACGCAACCTCTGTTAATCATCCTCGACACGCAACCTCTGTTTATCATCCTCGACACGCAACCTCTGTTTATCATCCTCGACACGCAACCTCTGTTTATCATCCTCGACACGCAACCTCTGTTTATCATCCTCGACATGCAACCTCTGTTTATCATCCTCGACACGCAACCTCTGTTTATCATCCTCGACACGCAACCTCTGTTTATCATCCTCGACACGCAACCTCTGTTTATCATCCTCGACACGCAACCTCTGTTTATCATCCTCGACACGCAACCTCTGTTTATCATCCTCGACACGCAACCTCTGTTTATCATCCTCGACACGCAACCTCTGTTTATCATCCTCAACACGTAACCTCTGTTTATCATCCTGGACACGCAACCTCTGTTCATCATCCTCGACACGTACAGTGGGGCAAAAAAGTATTCAGTCAGCCACCAATTGTGCAAGTTCTCCCACTTAAAAAGATGAGAGAGGCCTGTAATTTTCATCATAGGTACACTTCAACTATGACAGACAAAATTAGAAGAAAAAAAATCCAGAAAATCACATTGTAGGATTTTGAATGAATTTATTTGCAAATTATGGTGGAAAATAAGTATTTGGTCACCTACAAACAAGCAAGATTTCTGGCTCTCACAGACCTGTAACGTCTTTTTGGAAAAATAACGTTCCCGTAGTAAACAGGATATTTTGTCAGGACAAGATGCTGGAATATGCATATAATTGACAGCTTAGGATAGAAAACACTCTAAAATTACCAAAACTGTAAAAATATTGTCTATGAGTATAACAGAACTGATGTTGCAGGCGAAAGCCTGAGAAAAATCCAATCCGGAAGTGCCTCATGTTTTGAAAGCGCTGCGTTCCAATGCGTCCCTATTGAGCAGTGAATGGGCTATCAACCAGATTACTTTTTCTACGTATTCCCCAAGGTGTCTACAGCATTGTGACGTAGTTTTACGCATTTATGTTGAAGAATACCCGTAAGCGGCTACATTGCGCAACTGGTCACCTCATGGCTCCCAGAGTGACTCTCGCGTAAAATACAGAGGTAGCCATTATTCCAATTCGTCCTACTGAATAACCAATTGTCCCGGTGGATATATTATCGAATAGATATTTGAAAAACACCTTGAGGATTGATTATAAACAACGTTTGCCATGTTTCTGTCGATATTATGGAGCTAATTTTGAATATTTTTCGGCGTTTTCGTGACTGCAATATCCGGGCGATTTCTCAGCCAAACGTGAAGAACAAACGGAGCTATTTCGCCTACAAAAATACTATTTTTGGAAAAAAGGAACATTGGCTATCTAACTTGGGAGTCTTGTGAGTGAAAACATCCGAAGCTCATCAAAGGTAAACGATTTAATTTGATTGCTTTTCTGATTTCCGTGACCAAGTTAACTGCTGCTAGCTGGACAAAATGCTATGCTAGGCTATCGATAAACTTACACAAATGCTTGTTTAGCTTTGGCTGTAAAGCATATTTTTAAAATCTGAGATGACAGGGTGATTAACAAAAGGCTAAGCTGTGTCTCAATATATTTCACTTGTGATTTTCATGAATATGAATATTTTCTAGGAATATTTATGTCCGTTGCGTTATGCTAATTAGTGTCAGTCGATGATTACGCTCCCTCATGCGGGATGGGGAGTCGCTAGAGGTGCAGATTGGTTTGAAGAAATCAACTGTGGGAGCAATTATTAGGAAATGGAAGACATACAAGACCACTGATAATCTCCATCGATCTGGGGCTTCACGCAAGATCTCACCCCTTGGGGTCAAAATGATCACAAGAACGGTGAGCAAAAATCCCAGAACCACACGGGGGGACCTAGTGAATGACCTGCAGAGAGCTGGGACCAAAGTAACAAAGCCTACCATCAGTAACACACTACGCCATCAGGGACTCAAAACCTGCAGTGCCAGACGTGTCCCCCTGCTTAAGCCAGTACATGTCCAGGCCCGTCTGAAGTTTGCTAGAAATCAATTGGATGATCCAGAAGAAGATTAGGAGAATGTCATATGGTCAGATGAAACCAAAATATAACTTTTTGGTAAAAACTCAACTCGTTGTGTTTGGAGGACAAAGAATGCTGAGTTGCATGCAAAGAACACCATACCTACTGTGAAGCATGGTGGTGGAAACATCATGCTTTGGGGCTGTTTTTCTGCAAAGGGACCAGGACGACTGATCCGTGTAAAGGAAAGAATGAATGGGGCCATGTATCGTGAGATTGAGTGAAAACCTCCTTCCATCAGCAAGGGCATTGAAGACGAAACGTGGCTGGGTCTTTCAGCATGACAATGATCCCAAACACCGCCCATCAACGAAGGAGTGGCTTCGTAAGAAGCATTTAAAGGTCCTGGAGTGGCCTAGCCAGTCTCCAGATCTCAACCCCATAGAAAATCTTTGGAGGGAGTTAAAAGTCCGTGTTGCCCAGCAACAGCCCCAAAACATCACTGCTCTAGAGGAGATCTGCATGGAGGAATGGGCCAAAATACCAGCAACAGTGTGTGAAAACGTTGTGAAGACTTACAGAAAACGTTTGACCTCTGTCATTGCCAACAAAGGGTATATAACAAAGTATTGAGATAAACTTTTGTTATTGACCAAATACTTATTTTTCACCATAATTTTCAAATAAATTCATTCAAAATCCTACAATGTGATTTTCTGGATTTTTTTTGTCTGTCATAGTTGAAGTGTACCTCTAATGAAAATTACAGGCCTCTCTCATCTTTTTAAGTGGGAGAACTTGCACAATTGGTGGCTGACTAAATACTTTTTTTTGCCCCACTGTAACCTCTGTTTATCATCCTTGACACGTAACCTCTGATCATTGTCAGACTATGAATGAGTTTTCATTAGTTTAGCCTTGTTTCTCAATACAGACCCTCGTGACATCACAGCCCTGTTTCACAGTACAGTGGGCTGTGGGACAGTCTCCCCACTCTCTCCCTCCATCCATCTTTTTGGACAGACTCCAGTCCGGATGAGTAGGTAGTGGACTGGAGATCTGATACAGCAGGATGGACTGGGATGGCATCTGCAGACATGTAAAAACCCAGCCATAGGTGATGTGTCCATCAGGGGAATGAGTGAAAGATAGAATCACAGTGCTCCTTATCTCCTCGGGGGGAAGGGAGAAGAGAAGACATGTGGAGAAGGAGAGAGTGTCCTACGAAGGATGGAGAATGGAGGGAGAGAATGTGTGGGAAGGACAGTGGTGATATTATTATTATTTTATTTTTTTATTTAATCTTTATTTAACTAGGCAAGTCAGTTAAGAACAAATTCTTATTTACAATGACAGCATACACCGGCCAAACCCGGACGACGCTGGGCCATTTGTGCGCCGCCCCACGAGACTCCCAATCACGACCGGTTGTGATACAGCCTGGATTTGAACCAGGGTGTCTGTAGTGACACCTCTAGCACAGAGATGCAGCGCCTTCGACCGCTGCGCCACTCGGGAGGCCTGGTGGTAAAGTGAGAGTGATAGAGGTACTGCAGCATCCTAAAGAGACACCTTCTCTCACCTCCATGTCATGGTGTTTTTCCTTTCTCCTTATTGACACAAACTGTGTGGGGAAACGGAGGGTGAAGAGAGACGCTGCACACTTGAAGGTTACTCTCCTTGACTTTAAAGCAGAGTAATGGAAATATAGAATGGCTGTGGATACGTCCCAAATGGCACCCTATTTCTTGTTTAGTGCACTACTTTTAAGGAGGGGTCAATAGGGCTCTGGTCAAAAGGAGTGCACTATATAGGGAATAGGGTGCCATTTTGGTGTGTACCCAGATTCTCTGTGACAAGGTTCTTTTGATCTCTGTGCCACTGATTCAGTTGACTGTAATGTTATGTGGGTTTAACTCACAGCCTCTCAGGCTTCCACCGTTATTAGCCTGTACTAGCCTTCTAAGAGCCCTCATACAGACTAGCTAGTTGTAAACAACGGCTTAATGGCACTCTCACGTTCTGTGTGTTTTGACTGTCCTGTAACCCAAACACACGCATATGTTTGAAAGACCGCAAGTTAGAGAAAGTGTAAAGTACAATTGAAAAAGTGATCAAATAGAGGATGGGTGATATGATATCTACTGGAGGATGGTTGATATGATATCTAATGGAGGATGGGTGATATGATATCTACTGGAGGATGGGTGATATGATATCTACTGGAGGATGGGTGATATGATATCTACTGGAGGATGGGTGGTATGATATCTACTGGAGGATGGGTGGTATGATATCTACTGGAGGATGGGTGGTATGATATCTACTGGAGGATGGGTGGTATGATATCTACTGGAGGATGGGTGGTATGATATCTACTGGAGGATGGTTGATATGATATCTACTGGAGGATGGGTGATATGATATCTACTGGAGGATGGGTGGTATGATATCTACTGGAGGATGGGTGGTATGATATCTACTGGAGGATGGGTGGTATGATATCTACTGGAGGATGGGTGGTATGATATCTACTGGAGGATGGGTGGTATGATATCTACTGGAGGATGGGTGATATGATATCTACTGGAGGATGGGTGGTATGATATCTACTGGAGGATGGGTGATATGATATCTACTGGAGGATGGGTGATATGATATCTACTGGAGGATGGGTGGTATGATATCTACTGGAGGATGGGTGGTATGATATCTACTGGAGGATGGGTGGTATGATATCTACTGGAGGATGGGTGGTATGATATCTACTGGAGGATGGGTGGTATGATATCTACTGGAGGATGGGTGGTATGATATCTACTGGAGGATGGGTGATATGATATCTACTGGAGGATGGGTGATATGATATCTACTGGAGGATGGGTGGTATGATATCTACTGGAGGATGGGTGGTATGATATCTACTGGAGGATGGGTGGTATGATATCTACTGGAGGATGGGTGGTATGATATCTACTGGAGGATGGGTGGTATGATATCTACTGGAGGATGGGTGATATGATATCTACTGGAGGATGGGTGGTATGATATCTACTGGAGGATGGGTGATATGATATCTACTGGAGGATGGGTGATATGATATCTACTGGAGGATGGGTGGTATGATATCTACTGGAGGATGGGTGATATGATATCTACTGGAGGATGGGTGGTATGATATCTACTGGAGGATGGGTGGTATGATATCTACTGGAGGATGGGTGATATGATATCTACTGGAGGATGGGTGATATGATATCTACTGGAGGATGGGTGATATGATATCTACTGGAGGATGGGTGATATGATATCTACTGGAGGATGGGTGATATGATATCTACTGGAGGATGGGTGATATGATACCTACTGGAGGATGGGTGGTATGATATCTACTGGAGGATGGGTGATATGATATCTACTGGAGGATGGGTGGTATGATATCTACTGGAGGATGGGTGGTATGATATCTACTGGAGGATGGGTGGTATGATATCTACTGGAGGATGGGTGATATGATATCTACTGGAGGATGGGTGGTATGATATCTACTGGAGGATGGGTGATATGATATCTACTGGAGGATGGGTGATATGATATCTACTGGAGGATGGGTGATATGATATCTACTGGAGGATGGGTGGTATGATATCTACTGGAGGATGGGTGGTATGATATCTACTGGAGGATGGGTGGTATGATATCTACTGGAGGATGGGTGATATGATATCTACTGGAGGATGGGTGATATGATATCTACTGGAGGATGGGTGGTATGATATCTACTGGAGGATGGGTGATATGATATCTACTGGAGGATGGGTGATATGATATCTACTGGAGGATGGGTGATATGATATCTACTGGAGGATGGGTTGTGTGATATCTACTGGAGGATGGGTGATATGATATCTACTGGAGGATGGGTGATATGATATCTACTGGAGGATGGGTGATATGATATCTACTGGAGGATGGGTGATATGATATCTACTGGAGGATGGGTTGTGTGATATCTACTGGAGGATGGGTGATATGATATCTACTGGAGGATGGGTGATATGATATCTACTGGAGGATGGGTGATATGATATCTACTGGAGGATGGGTGATATGATATCTACTGGAGGATGGGTGGTATGATATCTACTGGAGGATGGGTGATATGATATCTACTGGAGGATGGGTGATATGATATCTACTGGAGGATGGGTGATATGATATCTACTGGAGGATGGGTGATATGATATCTACTGGAGGATGGGTGATATGATATCTACTGGAGGATGGGTGGTATGATATCTACTGGAGGATGGGTGGTATGATATCTACTGGAGGATGGGTGATATGATATCTACTGGAGGATGGGTGATATGATATCTACTGGAGGATGGGTGATATGATATCTACTGGAGGATGGGTGGTATGATATCTACTGGAGGATGGGTGATATGATATCTACTGGAGGATGGGTGATATGATATCTACTGGAGGATGGGTGATATGATATCTACTGGAGGATGGGTGATATGATATCTACTGGAGGATGGGTTGTGTGATATCTACTGGAGGATGGGTGGTGTGATATCTACTGGAGGATGGGTGGTATGATATCTACTGGAGGATGGGTGATATGATATCTACTGGAGGATGGGTGATATGATATCTACTGGAGGATGGGTGATATGATATCTACTGGAGGATGGGTGGTATGATATCTACTGGAGGATGGGTGATATGATATCTACTGGAGGATGGGTGGTATGATATCTACTGGAGGATGGGTGGTATGATATCTACTGGAGGATGGGTGATATGATATCTACTGGAGGATGGGTGATATGATATCTACTGGAGGATGGGTGATATGATATCTACTGGAGGATGGGTGGTATGATATCTACTGGAGGATGGGTGGTATGATATCTACTGGAGGATGGGTGATATGATATCTACTGGAGGATGGGTGGTATGATATCTACTGGAGGATGGGTGGTATGATATCTACTGGAGGATGGGTGATATGATATCTACTGGAGGATGGGTGGTATGATATCTACTGGAGGATGGGTGATATGATATCTACTGGAGGATGGGTGATATGATATCTACTGGAGGATGGGTGGTATGATATCTACTGGAGGATGGGTGATATGATATCTACTGGAGGATGGGTGGTATGATATCTACTGGAGGATGGGTGGTATGATATCTACTGGAGGATGGGTGGTATGATATCTACTGGAGGATGGGTGGTATGATATCTACTGGAGGATGGGCTGTGTGTTTGCATGTGTACAAAGGGCTGTAAGAGAGATTAGTTTATATCCTTGCTTTTCTCCCCAGACTTTCACATGAAGTACTGCAGCAGAACAGTTGTTCATTCAGACAACTTGGAGCTGTAGTCTGGTTCTGTCAGATAGCTTGAATCCAGGATGGGATTTAAAGTGCAGTAATACTTTCTAATGGAAAAAGTTACTGGGCATCTAATGTGTTCCTTGGATCAATGTGGTTTTCAACAGATAAACAAGAAGATCAAATTAGTTTCCCACTGTTTTTGTGACATCCACCTAACATAACTTCTCAACCGCTTCCCTACATTACCCTACATGTACATATGTTGTGGGGTGTCCCTGAGACCCCCCCCCCATCTGGGGTAATGTGATGGTCCAGTGTGATCACTGATGCATTCCTCTATTGCTCCCTTGGGCCGTACTATGAGATTGGGTGGGGGTGGAGGGGTAGTGAAGTAATGATCTGCCTGAGGCTATTGAACCAGGATCAGAGGAATGTTAGACCTGACTTCCCAGTCTCCCTGCGCTCATAGCCTCCAGGCCCACAGGCAGGTCTTTTATCAGGGCCGCCTGTCAACCCGTGCCCCAGGTTTTGGGCCTGGCCTGGTAGAGGGACTCGGGAGGCCTCTGCTCCAGCATCTGAGGGCCAGTACATATGGTGGTTAGATGTGGAGCTAACCACCATATGGAGAGATTAATTGGAAAACTTCAGGGAGCATGCGATGGCTGGGTGTGTGTGTGTGTGTTTGTCTGTCTGTCTTCGTGTGTGTGTGTGTTTCTAGTCCTCTTCAAATCATATTATATAGTTCCTTGGTTTCCTTCTGCCTGTGCTGCATTGATAAGTAACACATTGATCAATTGTTCTACACTGAGAGATACATTAGTTTGTTGTGTGTAACATGTCTTTGGTTTTGAGGAAAGCTCTATGTATTATTATAGTTTGTGGTGTTTGTGTTCCAGATAATGTCCTAGGAGTGGTGCTGGGTTCTGTGTTTTCCATAGCTACTCTGATAACCATGGGGGTGATGATCAATCTACACTTCAGGAAACAGAAAAGGTGGGTTCACTGTTTCTCTCTCTCACACACACACGGAAACACACTCACAGACACAAACTCACACGCACGAACACACACACACTTGCGCGCACGGACACACACGCACTCGCGCGCACGGACACACACACACACACACACACACACACCACACACACACACACACAGCATGGACACACGTTTTAGCTAAGAAACCAAAGCAGTGATCTGCAGTAACAGATTGGGTCTCAAACCTGGGCCGTCTGTTCCTGGGATCCCACCACTGAGCTAAAGCCTGTTAGATTTACACACCAGTCTACTACTGCTAGATGGTTGTTACTAAAAACAGTAGACATGTCCAGGTCTCAAGACGATGCTACTCAATCAGATGTAGTTCTTCCACCTTCACTACGTGTACAGTTACTTTGTCTCCCTCTTGACATGGTAACAGACATTCATCACAGTGACACAGAGTTGAATGATTCACTAACAGACAATCACAGTGACACAGAGTTGAATGTTTCACTAAACGACACTGAATCTCCTGTTCAGCAGGATGCCATACAGGAACGTGTTATATGATATAGACGTTGTCGGCAGACGGCATAAAATAGATAAGATATGGATATGATGCCAGGCTTTTCCTGTCCACCTTAGCTGAGAGTTCATCCCTTTTGAATGTCTTCTTCATTGAATTCAATTATAGGATTTCAATGGTCTTCATTTCAACCCACAAAGGGTTTTATATAGACAATATACACGGAGTGTACAAAACATTAGGAACACCCTCCTAATATTGAGTTGCACCTCACTTTTGCCCTCAGAACAGCCTCAATTTGTCAGGGCAGGGACTCTACAAGGTGTCGAAAGGGATGCTGGCTCATGTTTACTCCAATGCGTCTCGCAGTTGTGTTTAAGTTAGCTGGATGTCCTTTGGGTGGTGGACTATTCTTGATACACGCAGGAAACTGTTGAGCGTGAAAAACCCATTAGTGTTGCTGTTCTTGACACACTCAAACCGGTGCGCCTGGCACCTACTGCCATACCCCATTCAAAGGCACTTCAATCTTTTGGCACATACACAATCCATGTTTCAATTGTCTTAATCCTTAACAATCCTTCTTTAACCCGTCTCCTCCCCTTCATCTACACTGATTGAAGTGGATTTAACAAGTGACATCGATGAGGGATCAGTGCTTTCACCTGGATTCACCTGGTCAGTCTATGTCATGGAAAAAGCAGGTGTTCCAGATGTTTTGTCCACTCAGTGTACATTATACAGATGTTATAGAGACAGACATAGGGGTAATTTAAACAAAAAGTGTATTTTAAATTTTTTAAAACTTTTTATTTAACTAGGTAAGTCAGTTAAGAACAGGTCATTATTTACAATGAAGGTCCACTAGGGAACAGTGGGTTAACTGCCTTGTTCAGGGGCAGAACGACAGATTTTTACCTTGTCAGCTCTGGGATTCGATCCAGCAACCTTTTGGTTACTGGCCCAACACTCTACTGGCCCAACACTCTACTGGCCCAACACTCTACTGGCCCAACACTCTACTGGCCCAACACTCTACTGGCCCAACACTCTAACCACTAGGCTACCTGATAAGATATGACAAAATAGAAATGATAAAATAGATGTCCCACGAATGTCTTAATTCCCAATGAACAAAGAAAACGATGATTCATGATTACCATTGATCCCACCTGCCAGCCTCTGAGCCCCCCTCATAAACCACAGACACACACACACACCCATAAAACCCTTCTGATCTGATCAAACGATACAGTATATCTTCATATTTGGCTAGACCCAGGCTGTGTCCCAAATGGCACCCTCTTCCCTATGTAGTGCAATATTTTTGACTAGGTCCCCATAGGGAAATAGGGTGCCATTTATGACGTAGCATACACCCTGTGGATAAACCTCTCCCTCAGTACACTACACTACTGGAACAGAAGCCAGCTACCGTAGCTCCTGGGCTCGCTAGCTAACCAAATGACAGACCTATTTTTATGGGCCTCGTAGACATCAAGAGGGCTCCCCCCCCCCCCCTCCCGCCATAACTCTCCTATGGAAGACAAGGGATGGTTTGTCTTGGCCCCTGCTCCCAGGTGCACTTGGAGCGTTCAGCCGGTGTTCTGAAGGTAGAGAAATGAACGACTATGGTTTACACCCGTAAGGGGGAGAGGGGAGCGCACCTGCCCTGTTTTTAGAGGGTTGATGAGGATTGATGATCACCTCGCTTTCATCCGTAGAGCGAGCGAGCGAGGGAGGGAGATAAGTGTCAAAGGTCATTACCTGTGTGGATAGGGAGCACCGGAGGCCAGAGGGGGTATCACACACTCACTTTAGCAGGACAAACATCTACATACATGTTACATGCTGAGGTAATAAGGACACACATCTACATACATGTTACATGCTGAGGTGATAAGGACACACATCTACATACATGTTACATGCTGAGGTGATAAGGACACATCTACATACATGTTACATGCTGAGGTAATAAGGACACACATCTACATACATGTTACATGCTGAGATAATAAGGACACATCTACATACATGTTACATGCTGAGGTAATAAGGACACATCTACATGTTACATGCTGAGGTGATAAGGACACATCTACATACATGTTACATGCTGAGGTGATAAGGACACACATCTACATACATGTTACATGCTGAGGTGATAAGGACACATCTACATACATGTTACATGCTGAGGTGATAAGGACACACATCTACATGCATGTTACATGCTGAGGTGATAAGGACACATCTACATACATGTTACATGCTGAGGTAATAAGGACACACATCTACATACATGTTACATGCTGAGGTAATAAGGACACATCTACATACATGTTACATGCTGAGGTAATAAGGACACACATCTACATACATGTTACATGCTGAGGTAATAAGGACACGTGGGAAAGCTCACCAAAGGCATTCCTGTGAACTCATACCATTAAACACACCATGACACCTTCCTTGGGTCAACACACACTTGTCATTGATGGAGACACACACACACAGTGGTCTGGTCTGGTATGGCCTGGCCTGTTCTGGTCTTGTTTGCGTGATACTCTGCTACTTCCTCTGATGCTGTGTAGAGAGGGCATAGAAACCCATACCATATCAGTCCCTTGCTCTATCCTCAGCCCCTTGCTCCATCCTCAGCCCCTTGCTCCATCCTCAGCCCCTTGCTCCATCCTCAGCCCCTTGCTCCATCCTCAGCCCCTTGCTCCATCCTCAGGTAATTGCTCCATCCTCGGTCCCTTGCTCCATCCTCGGCCCCTTGCTCCATCCTCGGCCCCTTGCTCCATCCTCGGCCCCTTGCTCCATCCTCGGCCCCTTGCTCCATCCTCGGCCCCTTGCTCCATCCTCAGCCCCTTGCTCCATCCTCAGCCCCTTGCTCCATCCTCAGCCCCTTGCTCCATCCTCAGCCCCTTGCTCCATCCTCAGCCCCTTGCTGCAGACACATCTATCTTTTCCCTGCAGGCCCCAACAGGCCCTAGTCCTCCCCAACCTGCGCCACGGCAGGACACATCAAAGAAGGACAAGGGGCCTCGGTCAGAAGCCACCCAGGGGGTCGGAGATGGGGTGGGGTTTTGTGTGTGTCTGAGTAGCCTGTTATACACAGTATTACTGTTTCTGTAATCTATTGCTGGCAGCACCTTGTCACAAATTCTGGGTCTGTGTAGAGTAAAGGTGATTTCTGATTCTGATTCTTTCTGTTTTATTTCAGAGAAAGACAAGAGAGGCTGGATAGAAAGGTGATATTTGAACAGAGTTGATGTCCTCTTGTGTAACTCTCCCTGTCCATGATGTTTTTTAAATTAACCTACAATTGCATCGCCCTTAAGCTGGCCTCAACATGCACTAACGTAGGTGCAAATGACGTTCCCTACACCATGTAGACCAGGGATAATGCATTGTCTTCATGGTGTAGTACATGTGTACGTTGCACTGTAGATGACTTTAAATAACGGCCTGTAAATGAAGGCTGACAGAGCAGGCCTGCTTGGTTTGTTCACGTTCTTGACATTTTCCTAGGACTAAATGTTATGCTGGGAAACAATATTATGTGAATACTTTTGAGCTCCCGTCTAGGTTGTCACTCCATGTTCCTGTTAACTTAGAATGGTCCCAGATGTACACTCTCTTAGGTGTTTAGAGTCAATCTCCTGATCGTTTTAAAAGGTTAAATGACTTTGACCAGTTATATAGCTCATGTGTGTGTGTGTGTGTGTGTGTGTGTGTGTGTGGGCTCACTGCCTTTGTTCATTCCATTTCAATGGTTGAGCAAAAGTCATTCGGAAGAACATGCCACCAAATGGCTGCCAATTGCACAATGGCAAAGCTCATGCTTTTTTTTTATCTTCAAATGAAGTACAAATATTGAATAATGAATAGATACTGTGGCACAATAATATTTGATTGCAATTCAATGAAGGAAAATAAATACACTTGTGAAAGGATGGCTGTGAATTAGTTTTTCCTCTGTTCTTTTGAAAACGTTGTCTATAGCTGTGGCAATGCATTATTGCAAAAATAATGGCTATTTTTGTGTTCTGTTGCATCCAGCTAATGGTCACTGTGCTACAGGTTAGTGTGTGTCTATGTCACTGTGCTACAGGTTAGTGTGTGTCTATGTCACTGTGCTACAGGTTAGTGTGTCTATGTCACTGTGCTACAGGTTAGTGTGTGTCTATGTCACTGTGCTACAGGTTAGTATGTCTATGTCACTGTGCTACAGGTTAGTATGTCTATGTCACTGCTACAGGTTAGTGTGTGTCTATGTCACTGTGCTACAGGTTAGTGTGTGTCTATGTCACTGTGCTACAGGTTAGTATGTCTATGTCACTGTGCTACAGGTTAGTGTGTGTCTATGTCACTGTGCTACAGGTTAGTGTGTGTCTATGTCACTGTGCTACAGGTTAGTATGTCTATGTCACTGTGCTACAGGTTAGTGTGTGTCTATGTCACTGTGCTACAGGTTAGTGTGTGTCTATGTCACTGTGCTACAAGTTAGTGTGTGTCTATGTCACTGTGCTACAGGTTAGTGTGCTATGTGACTGTGCTACAGATTAGTGTGTCTATGTCACTGTGTTACAGGTTAGTATGTCTATGTCACTGTGTTACAGGTTAGTGTGTCTATGTCACTGTGTTACAGGTTAGTGTGTCTATGTCACTGTGTTACAGGTTAGTGTGTCTATGTCGCTGTGCTACAGGTTAGTATGTCTCTGTCACTGTGCTATAGGTTAGTGTGTCTATGTCACTGTACTACTGTACTACAGGTTAGTGTGTCTATGTCACTGTGCTACAGGTTAATGTCTTTATGTCACTGTGCTACAGGTTAGTATGTCTATGTCACTGTGCTATAGGTTAGTATGTCTATGTCACTGTGCTACAGGTTAGTATGTCTATGTCACTGTGCTACAGGTTAGTATGTCTATGTCACTGTGCTACAGGTTAATATGTCTTTATGTCACTGTGCTACAGGTTAGTATGTCTAGGTCACTGTTCTACAGGTTAGTGTGTCTATGTCACTGCTACAGGTTAGTGTGTCTATGTCACTGTGCTACAGGTTAGTATGTCTGTCACTGTGCTACAGGTTAGTATGTCTATGTCACTGTGCTACAGGTTAGTGTCTCTATGTCACTGTGCTACAGGTTAGTGTCTCTATGTCACTGTGCTTCAGGTTAGTGTCTCTATTTCACTGTGCTGCCCAACACAACAACCCCACCTAACTGTGTGCCCTTCGTGATTTTGAACCCAAGTAACCTCTCCTTCTCCACAACACACTCTGGCAGGGTACGAGGAAACAGAGGGACCCCTTCCGTCCAACACCAATGATCTCATCATAAGATACAGTACCTTCAGAAAGTATTCATACCCCTTGATTTATTCCACATTTTGTTGTGTTACAACCTGAATTCAAAATTAATTAAATATTGTTTTGTTCTCACCCATCTATACACAATACCCCATATTGACAAAGTGAAAATATCCTTTTAGAAGTTTTTGCAAATTTATTGAAAATGAAATACAGAAATATCTCACTTACATAAGTATTCACACCCCTGTGTCAATAATTTGTAGAAGCACCTTTGATAGCGATTTGAGCTTTGAGTCGTCTTTATCAGATTTGAGTCGTCTTGGGTATGTCAGTATCAGATTTGAGTCGTCTTGGGTATGTCAGTATCAGATTTGAGTCGTCTTGGGTATGTCAGTATCAGATTTGAGTCGTCTTGGGTATGTCAGTATCAGATTTGAGTCGTCTTGGGTATGTCAGTATCAGAATTGAGTCGTCTTGGGTATGTCAGTATCAGATTTGAGTCATCTTGGGTTTGTCAGTATCAGATTTGTACATCTGGATTTGGGGATTTTCTCCCATTCTAACTTGTAGATTTTCTCAAGCTGTTATAAGTTAAATGGGGGAGTGGTGGTGAACAGCAATCTTCAAGTCTTTCCACATATTTTCAAGGGGTTCAAGTCTGTGCTTTGGCCTGGCCACTCTAGGACGTTCACATTCTTGTTCTGAAGCCATTCCAGCGTTGATTTAAATGTATGCTTAAGGTCCTTGTCCTGTTGGAACACAAATATTCACCCCTGTCTGTTTCTTGCACTCTGAAGCAGGTTCTCATCAAGGATCTGCCTGTATTTGGCTCCATTCATTGTTCCCTCTATCCTTACCAGTCTCCCAGTCCCTGCCGGTGAAAATTTTTTTTTTTTTTATTTTTTTATTTTTTATTTTTTTTACCTTTATTTAACCAGGCAAGTCAGTTAAGAACAAATTCTTATTTTCAATGACGGCCTGGGAACAGTGGGTTAACTGCCTGTTCAGGGGCAGAACGACAGATTTGTACCTTGTCAGCTCGGGGGTTTTGAACTCGGTTACTAGTCCAACGCTCTAACCACTAGGCTACCCTGCCGCCCCGTAGCATGATGCTTCCACCAGCAGACATAGTGATTTGCATTCAGGCCAAAGACTTCAATCAGTCTTTCACATGCATTTTCTCAGGAGTGGCTTTCTCTTCCGCTCTCTCATGAAGCCCAGATTGGCTCCAGAGACTGAGGTCCTTCTGGCAGGTTCTCCCGTCTCAGCCAAGGAACTCTGTAGTTCTGTCAGAGTGGTCTTTTCTGATTCTTGGTCACCTCCCTGACCAAGGTCCTTCTTGCCCAGTTGCTCAGTTTGGTCAGACGGCCAGGTAGTTCCATATTTTTAAAATGGCCCGATGATGGAGACCACTGTGCTGTTGGAAACTTTCAACACTCTAGACATTGTTTTATACCCTTCCCCAGATATCTTCCTCATCACAATCTCTATCTCAGAGATTTACAGACCATTCGTTTGACTTTATGGTATAGTTTCTGCTCTGACAAGTCAAGGGGTGTGTGTGTGGGTACTGCCGGCGATGGAGCGGGGTATGTGTGTGTGTTTGCATTCGTGTGTGTATGTGTTAGGGGGAGGCTAATTGAAATAGCCTGTCCCTGGTGGACTTTAGTTCTTTGATGTTGTGCGATGTGCAGCCCGGCGAGCTGTGGTTGGTTCATGGCTACCAGCTGTGATCCATTACCAGGACCAGAGGAACCACATAGACCCTGTAGACAGAGGCTGGTTGTTGGGGAATGGGTACTACAGGCCATACTACAGGCCATACTACAGGCTACTGTAGAGAGACCCTGTAGACAGAGGCTGGTTGTTGGGGAATGGGTACTACAGGCAATACTACAGGCCATACTACAGGCTACTGTAGAGAAACCCTGTAGACAGAGGCTAGTTGTTGGGAATGGGTACTACAGGCTACTGTAGAGAGACCCTGTAGACAGACCCTGTAGACAGAGGCTGGTTGTTGGGGAATGGGTACTACAGGCCATACTACAGGCTACTGTAGAGAGACCCTGTAGACAGAGGCTGGTTGTTGGGGAATGGGTACTACAGGCCATACTACAGGCTACTGTAGAGAGACCCTGTAGACAGAGGCTGGTTGTTGGGGAATGGGTACTACAGGCCATACTACAGGCTACTGTAGAGAGACCCTGTAGACAGAGGCTGGTTGTTGGGGAATGGGTACTACAGGCTACTGTAGAGAGACCCTGTAGACAGAGGCTGGTTGTTGGGGAATGGGTACTACAGGCTACTGTAGAGAGACCCTGTAGACAGAGAGGCTGGTTGTTGGAGAATGGGTACTACAGGCTACTGTAGAGAGACCCTGTAGACAGAGGCTGGTTGTTGGGGAATGGGTACTACAGGCTACTGTAGAGAAACCCTGTAGACAGAGGCTGGTTGTTGGGAAATGGGTACTACAGGTTAGTCAAATCCTAAATACAGGTGCTGTCTGAATGTCTTTTTGCAAAAAACACCCCAGAAATAGACAGCGAGACATAGACACACACAGCTACTGCCCTAGAGATAGAAAGAGAGTGACATAGACACACACAGCTCATGTCCTAGAAATAGACAGAGAGTGATGTAGACACACAGCTCCTGCCTTGACACCAACAACAACAAAAAAGAACACCCTCAGGTACAGTACACTCCTGTCCACACAGACACACACACACACACCTACAGCTACTAAGACACCAACAACAACGTTAAAAGAACACGCCTAGTGTGTACTAGCTCAGCTCTACAAGTCTCCTACATTGGAGGTCTATATACATGTATAACTGAGATTAGTTGACTGTGAAATTTTACTGCTTTCATGTGTCAATCGCTGGTTACAAGGAAGGCAATGGAGCAGATCGCTAAGGCTTGTACTGTTCAGAGAGTCACATGCTGATTAAGTTGTGCGTGTGTGCGTGCGTGTGTGTTTCATCTCAGCGGGGGCCTGTTCATTTCTGAAGCAGAGTATTTACGCATGTCTTATATCCCACTCCTCTTAATTAGCCAAATCAAATTCAAACGTAAATAAATGCTTTCTGCTCTGTCCAAGCCTGTTTCTCTCACTGGGAGTTTTCCCCTGCTTTAAATCCTCTGTTTTATCCTCCTTTAAACTGAGGGCTTAGGGAAAAGGCCCTGTGTAGTGGTTTTGGCCAAAGCTTCTGTTTTTAGTGAGCTTTTTCTTTCAAGTCTGGGTGTTGCAGCTTTGCAGGTGCACATTGTTCTGGCTTCTCTTGATGATTTGACTCATGGAAACAGTAGGTTACGTTAGACTATACAGTAGGTTACAGTAGGCTATATAGTAATTTCCAGTAGGCTATACACAGTGTTGGAAAAAGTACCCAATAGTCATACTTGAGTAAAAGTAAAGAAACCTTAATAGAAAATTAGTCAAGTAAAAGTGAAAGTCACCAGGTAAAATACTACTTGAGTAAAAGATAGCCAGGGGCACACTCCAACACTCAGACATCATTTACAAACCAAGCATTTGTGGTTAGTGAGTCCGCCAGATCAGAGGCAGTTGAGACGACCAGGGATGTCCTCTTGATAAGTATGTGAATTGGACCATGTTCTGTCCTGCTAAGCATTAGAAATGTAACAAATTATTTTGGGTGTCGGAAAATGTATGGAGTAAAAAGTACATCATTTTCTTTAAGAATGTAGTTAAAAATATTAATAGTAAAGTACAGATACCCCCAAAAACTCCCTAATTAGTACTTGAAAGTACTTTATACCACTGGCTATACAGTAGGTTCCAGTATGTTACAGTAGGCTAAACTATAGGTCACAGTAGGCTACAGTACGTTACAGTAGGTTACAGTAGGCTAAACCATAGGTCAACGTAGGTTACAGTAGGCTAAACCATAGGTTACAGTAGGCTACTGTAACAGTAGGTCACAGTAGGCTATACAGTAGGTTACAGAAGGCTATACAGTAGGTTCCAGTATGTTCCAGTAGGCTACAGTACGTTCCAGTAGGTTACAGTAGGTTATATAGTAGGTTACAGTAGGCTACAGTACATTACAGTAGCCTATACAGTAGGTTACAGTAAGCTATACAGTAGGTTACAGTAGCCTATACAGTAGGTTACAGTAGGCTACAGTTAGTTCCAGTAGCCTATACAGTAGGTTCCACTAAGCTATACAGTAGGTTACAGTAAACTATACAGTAGGTTACAGTAGCCTATACAGTAGGCTACACTAGGCTACAGTAGGTTCCAGTAGCCTATACAGTAGGTTACAGTAACCTATACATTAGGTTACAGTAAGCTATACATTAGGTTGGCAGATTTTCGCCCAACAATTACACAAGCTGAGCTCCAACGGTGGCCTATATTGTGGTGCTACAGGGCATTACATATCCACTTGTCCAGTGAAAGACCAGGCTCATCAGTAGGTATGAGTACGTTTGTGGGCCATACTGGGAATCTTTTAAACTTCTATTACTCGTACTCCTCTCCATGTTATCCTGCTGTGGGGTGATCGGTCCGGGTGTTCTCCGGGTGCTCATTGACTCTGAGGCTGATGAGAGCTTTGTAGACACTACTCTAGTATCTGAGCTGGTTATCTCCACACAATTCCTCTCCATTACCATGGACACCAGAGCCCTGGACGGACGCTCCATTGGCAGGGTCACTCACAGTACGGTTCCCATTAACCTGCGAGTGTCGGGCAATCACAGTGAGTCCATACAGCTTCTACTTATTGAATCTCCCCATGTTCCTGTTTTGGGATTTTCGTGGTTCCAGAGGCACAACCCCCTGATTGACTGGATCACTGGTTCTATCCTGGGTTGGAGCCCGTTCTGCCACTCACATTGCCTCAAAGCTGCGCAGCTTGCCCCGGGACGTCCTCCTGCAGGCTCTGGAAAAGCTTTGGATTTTTCAGCCATTTCCCGCCTGGAGGACCACCTGGAGGTTTTCAGCAAGGCTCGCGCCACCTCCCTTCCTCCGCATCGTCCCTGCGATTGCGCCAATGACGACTTCCCACACCGCCTTTTGGGTGGATATATTCCCTATCTGACACTGTGACCAAGGCCATGGAGGAGTACACTGAGGACTCTCTGGCTGCTGAGGGCATTCGTCCTTCTGCTTCCCCTGCTGGCCCAGATTTCTTCTTTGTGGAAAAGAAGGACAAGACCCTGCGTCCATGTATCGACTACCGGGGCCTCAATGACATCACTGTAAATAATCGTTACCCTCTGCCACTCCTCTCCTCATTTTCAAACCTCTCCAGGGGGCAACCATCTTTTCTAAGTTGGACCTTCGGAACACCTACCACCTAGTTTGGATACGGGAAGGAGACGAGTGGAAGACAGCCGTCAACACGGCTGATGGAGTACCTGGTCATGCTGTTTGGACTCACCAACGTCTCCGCAGTGTTCCAAGCCTTGGTCAACAATGTGTTCCATGACATGTTGAATCGGTTTGTGTTTATCTACTTCGACAACATCTTTGTTTTCTCCTGTTCTGCTCAAGAGCATGTCCAACAAGTCCTCCAGCGCCTCCTCGAGGACCAAGTTGTTTGTGATAGCTGAGAAGTGTGAATTCCATCGCTCCACTATCTCTTTTCTGGGATACGTCATCACTGAAGGGAACTTTCAGATGGATCTTGACAAGGTGAGAGCGGAGGTAGATTGGCCCCAACACACCTCTAGAGTGCAGCTGAAAGGTTTTCTGGGATTCAGTCATTTCTACCGCCGCTTCATGCTACAGCACCCTGGCTTCTCTCTTTTCTGCACCTAATACTCCTAAGGTCCGTTCACATGGTCCCCAGCTGACAGGGCATTTTTGGACCTTAACCATTGTTTCACCACAGTCCCCTTCCGCATCCATCCGAACCCGTCCCTTCAGTGCATGGTGGAGGTTGGCCTCCGATGTTGGAGTGGGGTTCGTTCTGTCCCAACGTTCGGCCCAGGACCATAAGTTGCACCCCTGCGCTTTCCTTTCTCATCACCTCAACACCGCTGAGAGGAACTATGATGTTGGTAATCAAAAGTTCTTTGCAGTTAAGATGGCGCTGGAGGAGTGAAGGCACTGGCTTGAAGGGGCAGAACACACATTCTTACTTTGGACCGACCATAAGATTCTTGACTATCTCCGCACTGACAAATGCCTCAATCTAGACATGCTCGTTGGGCTCTGTTATTCACTCGGTTTAACTTTACCATCACCTACCGCCCTGCACTGTGTGCGCTTAGAACAAGACTCGGCGGCAAGCTCCGGCTGGCTTCCTTCAACCTCTCCCTGATCCTCATCGCCCCTGGTCCTATATATCCCTGGACTTTGTCACTGGTCTCCCTCCGTCTGATGGAAACACCACCATCCTTACAGTGGTGGTTTTCTAAAGCCGGCCATTTCATTCTCCTCCCCAAGTTACCTTCAGCCAAGGAGACGGCCCAGTTTAGGGTGCAACATGTCTTCCGAATCCATGGACTTCCAGTCGACATGGTCTCCGATCGTGGTCCTCAGTTCTCGTCCCAATTCTGGAAGGCGTTCTGCACCCTCCTACGTCCAACGGCCAGTCAGAGCGTCCCAATCAAGACCTGGAGATGACTCTTCGGTGCCTTGTCTAGGCCAATTCCACCACCTGGAGCCAGCAACTCGTGTGGGTGGAGTACGCTCGGTACACCCTTCCATACTCGGCCACTGGGCTCTTGCCTTTCGAGTGTTCCCTGGGTTACCAGCCTCCGCTCTTCCCAGAGAAAGGGGTCAGCATACCCTAAGCCCAGATGTTTGTCCGTCACTGTCGGCGTACCTGGAGGAGAGCCCGGTCCGCTCTTCTTAAGACCACCTCTGGGTATTTGCGACAGGCGGAACACCACCGGACCCAGGCTACTCGCTATCGTCTCTGGCAGAGGCTATGGCTCTCCTCTTAGGATCTGGCCCTCAGGGTGGAATCCCATAAACTTTCCCCCCGCTTTATCGAACCCTTTCCCATCTCTAAGATCCTTAGTCCAACTGTTGCCCCACACCCTCCGTATACATCCCACATTTCATAGCCCTCATCGCTGACTTTCACCGCCGGCATCCCGGTCAACCAGGTATGGCGCCCCTGGGGGCCCCTGTCTTGTGCTTTCTCCACACCCACCAGGTGTCTCCCATTTGTTCCCATTATCCCCTGTGTATTTATACCAGTGGTTTCTGTTTGTCTGTTGCCAGTTCATCTTGTATCGTTAAGCCTACCAGCATGTTTTTCTATTCCCCCCGGTTCCGACCTTTTCTACTGGCCCTGACCCTGAGCCCGCCTGCCATACCATTCTGCCTGCCCTGACCCTGAGCCCGCCTGCAATACCATTCTGCCTGCCCTGACCCTGAGCCCGCCTGCCATACCATTCTGCCTGCCCTGACCTTGAGCCTGCCTGCCGTCCTGTACCCATCTGACTCAGACCTGGTTTAGGAACTTCTGCCTGTCCTCGACCTGCCTCTTGCCTGCCCCTTGTCTATTAATACATATCAGAGACTCAAACCATCTGCCTCCTGTGTCTGCATTTAGGTCTCGTCCTGTGTAGTTATACCGTGTGACTTTATCACAGAGAAAACAGCATGGCTACCCACCAATCCTTAACCCTAACATCAGATGCTGAACCCTATTCCCCTCTCAAGCACCCTAACCCTAATCTACACACCAGTACAAAGTATAGGGCCGACTCTCATTTTTCATTTTGACTCAGTTGTTTTAATAATGGAGCACGTCATCTTCCCAGGCCACAGAAAAGGCTGATACCTCTCTTTAACTGCACCACAGATGAGGGTAACAGAGAGGGAGAGCGAGAGAGAGAGCAGGCCCTGCCTGTGTGCCCGCCCGGTCCGCCCTTACAGATGTTATGCTAGTCCTCGTCTACGTTCCAAATGGCCCCCTATTCCCTATATAGTGCGCTACTTTTGACTTTGGTCTATATAGGGAATAGGGTTCCATTGGGGATGCATCCTTCCAGTCTGCCCAACAGAGGAAGCCATTAAAGACTGAATCAATCAGCTAGCGCTATGGAAACGGGGCACTAACCTCCGTGGTAAGCCTGCGGAAGGGCACGAAGCCAGGGTAGTGAGACGTTCGCCCGCCTTACCCAAATATAAATTCATTGCAGACTACTTGGAAACGTTGTGTTTAAATAAACACGAGAAAAAACTGGGTGGAGGGAAGTGATTCCCCTGATTTTGAGATTATTCATATGCAAAACAGGGTGTGCAGGGACCTCGGAGAGAGACGAACGAGAGAGACAGACAGAGAGGGAGTGGAAATAAATATTTTAGTCAGAGTATTGTTAGCCCAAGCCGTTTATCCTGTTTGGAGGATTATTCTGAGAACATTTTCTGATAAGAGGGAAATCACTTCAGTGGTGATAACCTTCACAGAACTGTATAATGTCCTAAAATTTTTCTGCATGAAATGGTGACAAACATTTTGTCTTATAATTTAAAACAAATCTCAAATCTTTATTATTCCACTGGAGAGATGACATAACCACCTCCCCAGGGGCTCTGATCCTCTATTCACAGTATGTAAAGATCATAACCCTCTCCCCAGCTCCCCTCCTCAGTATGTAAAGATCATAACCCTCTCCCCAGCTCCCCTCCTCAGTATGTAAAGATCATAACCCTCTCCCCAGCTCCCCTCCTCAGTATGTAAAGATCATAACCCTCTCCCCAGCTCCCCTCCTCAGTATGTAAAGATCATAACCCTCTCCCCAGCTCCCCTCCTCACAGTATATAAAGATCATAACCCTCTCCCCAGCTCCCCTCCTCACAGTATATAAAGATCATAACCCTCTCCCCAGCTCCCCTCCTCACAGTATATAAAGATCATATCCCTCTCTCCAGCTCCCCTCCTCACAGTATATAAAGATCATATCCCTCTCCCCAGCTCCCCTCCTCACAGTATATAAAGATCATATCCCTCCCTCCAGCTCCCCTCCTCACAGTATGTAAAGATCATAACCCTCTCCCCAGCTCCCCTCCTCTCCTCACATAACTGGGATAACAAACAGTATTGTTTGTTTGCTTGGTAAATGTTTTGAATAACCAGGCTTCAGAACACATACATACATACATACATACATACATACATACATACACACATACACACACACACACACACACACACACACACACACACACACACACACCACACCACACCACAGTCTTGTACAGCTAAACTTTTGGGGACACAAAATTCAGTCCCATTCAAAATCCTTTTTTAACCCTAACCTTAAACCTAACTCTAAAACTAACCGTAGCTTCTTAACTTAATTCTAACTCTAACCTTCACCCTAAATCCCCTAGAAATAGCATTTGACCTTGTGGGGCTTAACAAAAGGTCAAAATGTTTGTTAGTTTACTAGTGTAGTTAGTTAAACAAGTACACACACACCCTGTATAGTTTAAACAAGTACACACATGTAACGGATGTGAAACGGGCTAGCTTAGTTAGCGGTGCGCGCTAAATAGCGTTTCAATCGGTGACGTCACTTGCTCTGAGACCTTGAAGTAGTGGTTCCCCTTGCTCTGCAAGGGCCGCGGCTTTTGTGGAGCGATGGGTAACAATGGTTCGTGGGTGACTGTTGTTAATGTGTGCAGAGGGTCCCTGGTTCGCGCCCGGGTATGGGCGAGGGGACGGTCTAAAGTTATACTGTTACACACACACACACACACACAGTATAGTTTAAACAAGTACACACACACACATACCGCTTCAGGACACAACCCTGTCCCTCCAACGACCTGCAACACTGCTCTTTAGTTCCCATATCTGACTGCTAACCGAGCGTGGAGTCAACATGAAACTTAATTCAATTAAATCCTATCAGATTCCCACTAGATCCTCCATACCCTTCCTCCATACTCACATTTGCTTCACACAGATGTGAGAAACCAACATGCCAAGTATAGGCTATATATTATGTTCCCTACAGGTTGTAGAAAAGAGCAGAAACTCTGACCTATCCGTTCACACCTCAGTCTTACCTACCTACAGGTTATGGAAAAGGGGCTTTTTGAGCATTGTGTCCAATAGGTTTCCTCAAGGAGAAAACCCACACTGCTATTCCACAGATAATAAAACTAAAGCATTATAGTGAATACTACAGTATACTACAGTCAGCAAAAACACGACAGTAAATACTACAGTCAGCAAAAACACGACAGTGAATACTACAGTATACGACAGTCAGCAAAAACACGACAGTGATTACTACAGTATACTACAGTCAGCAAAAAACACGACAGTAAATTCTACAGTATACTACAGTCAGCAAAAACACGACAGTAAATACTACAGTATACTACAGTCAGCAAAAACACGACAGTAAATACTACAGTACATATACTACAGTTTGTTTACTACAGTATTTATAATATAGTAAACTGTAAATACTACATTATACTAAAGTCATGTTTGCAACACTACAGTAAATAGTAGTGTTTTTGCAGACTTGACTTACAGTATTTATACCATAGTATACTATAGTATTTTATCATGTGGGTAGCTGTGGATCTCTGCCTGATCTGTGCGTGTGGGTGTGTTTGTCTCTGCCTGATCTCTCCGCTCTGTGTTTTGCCACCCAGCCAAGACAAACAAACCTTTTTTCTCAACTGTTGCATTTCACTGAAGCTCGACAGGTTGCACTTTTGAACGCTACTTGTATATTGAATGCTTAGGTTAGCAGTTTTCAAAGTTGATGGTTTTACAGAGATACTTTTAGAGGGAGGCTTTGATCCTTGATTTCCTCAGAATAAATGTACTGTACTGTCATGCCTGAAATGAAAGGTTCTTAAGTATGATCTTGGCTTTAACATTTCAGGGAACACTACAGTGTTGTTTTAATCCACGTGGCCAACACCTGCTTCTTCCGGTTACTGATAGGCGTGCGCCCATCAAGAAACGGACTGTTATAACTGCCAAATCCCCATGGATAAATTATGATTTGAAAAACTGTATAGCTGAAAGGGATGAGGCAAAGGGAATATAGCAAATAGGTCTGACAACACAGCAGACTGGTAAACATACTGTATGGTAAATTAAAAACAAACATAAGAAACTATATTATGGAACAAAGATACATTCTTTAAAGAATGATAGTAAAAAGCACTGGTGTACTTTAAGTGAAATTGTAGGCAAAACAAACTAAACCCGCCTCCCTCCTTCATTGAGGCAGATGGCTTGTTCATAACAAAACCCTTTGACATTAACAACTACTTTAATTACTTTTTTGTTGACAAGATTAACAAACTTAGGCCTGACATGCAAAAAACCAAATGCCCACCTGGTACATAACCATAAGCACTAACCCCCTGGTACATAACCATAAGCACTAACCCCCTGGTACATAACCATAAGTACTAACCACCTGGTACATAACCATAAGTACTAACCACCTGGTACATTACCATAAGTACTAACCACCTGGTACATAACCATAAGTACTAACCACCTGGTACATTACCATAAGTACTAACCACCAGTTACATAACCATAAGCACTAACCACCTGGTACATAACCATAAGCACTAACCACCTGGTACATAACCATAAGTACTAACCACCTGGTACATAACCATAAGCACTAACCCCCTGGTACATAACCATAAGTACTAACCACCTGGTACATTACCATAAGTACTAACCACCTGGTACATAACCATAAGTACTAACCACCAGGTACATAACCATAAGTACTAACCTCCGGGTGCATAACCATAAGTACAAACCACCTGGTACATAACCATAAGTACTAACCACCTGGTACATAACCATAAGTACTAACCACCTGGTACATAACCATAAGCACTAACCACCTGGTACATAACCATAAGTACTAACCACTGGGTACATAACCATAAGTACTAACCTCCTGGTACATTACCATAAGTACTAACCTCCTGGTACATAACCATAAGCACTAACCACCTGGTACTGACAACCTGGATGGTAAATTGCTGAGGTTGGTAGCGGCTGCCAGCTGTGTGGTTTATCAATGGTAACTGCCATCGATTAAAATATTTCACTGTGCAGCCGTCTTCATAGACCTGGCCAAGGCTTTCGACTCTGTCAATCACCGTATTCTTATCGGCAGACTCAACAGCCTTCGTTTCTCAAATGACTGCCTCGCCTGGTTCACCAACTACTTCTCAGACAGAGTTCAGTGTGTTAAATCGGAGGGCCTGTTGTCCGGATCTCTGGCAGACTCTATGGGGGTACCACAGGGTTGAATTCTTGGGCCGACTCTTTTTTTCCCTGTATATATCAACGATGTCGCTCTTGCTGCGGGTGATTCCCTGATCCACCTCTACACAGACGACACCATTCTGTACACATCTGGCCCTTCTTTGGACACTGCATCACTATTAGTCTTTGTGCAAGGTATTGATGTGTTAAAGTTACTGAACTGTCTGTTCAAGCAGTTGGTACACAGTTCAGACACTCATCTGTACAACACAAGACATGCAACCAGGGATCTCTTCGCAGTTCCCATTTCCAGAACAGAGACTGGAAAACACACACTATTAAATAGAGCCATGCCTATATGGAACTCTCTGACACCCCAGGTAACTTAAGCTGGCATTAAAACCAGTTTTTTTTTAAACATAAAATAACACCTTACTGCAAGGGGACTGTGATGAGAGACAGCCTTTTCATATATCTTGCATTGTAATTTGCCCTATACTATGTAGTAGACCTAGATATTGTGTGCATGTGCTTATATGGAGGCTATGTGTGACGTTTTGAATGTTCGTATTTCAGTCCATGACTAATAATGTTCTGTGCTATGTATTATGTGATGTTTTCTGTGGACCCCAGGAAGAGTAGCTGATGCTTTAGCAGTGGCTAATGGGGATCCTACTAAATACTAAATACCATTGGTTGATTGAAACAGCTGATGAAGCGTTGATTTGTGTATTAAAACCAACCGTGTGAGTGTGATTTTAAAATACTTTCATACTAAACTATATACACTATAGTAGTACATAGAGATACAACACCTGTGTTAGGCTTTAGTCAGACTAGTTTCTCCTTTGCTTCATGACACACCTGCCCTGCTCTCCTCTCTTCTCATGAATATTATTTTCTGAGGCACTGTTACACTGGGTAGGGGAACTCCCCCTTCAAATCCACCTTAGAATAGTTTCAGAAGGCTCAGAATAGTCTCAGAAGGCTCAGAATAGTCTCAGAAGAATAGTATCAGAAGGCCCAGAATAGTCTCAGAAGGCCCAGAATAGTCTCAGAATGCCCAGAATAGTCTCAGAAGGCTCAGAATAGTCTCAGAAGGCTCAGAATAGTCTCAGAAGGCTCAGAATAGTCTCAGAAGGCTCATAATAGTCTCAGAAGGCCCAGAATAGTCTCTGAATGCCCAGAATAGTCTCAGAAGGCTCAGAATAGTATCATAAGGCTCAGAATAGTCTGACGGCCCAGAATAGTCTCACAATCCCCCAAATCTGCCAGGACTATGTTCCTACTATTGGAGATGAAGGGCTTGAATCCGCCTCTGGGCCTTTTGGCCTCTATTAACCTTAATGGTCTTCTTAACCATCCTCGCTATGCCACATAGTCACATCACAGAAGAAAATGAAACTTCAAACAACACATTTAGAGTAGTGTAGATGCTTGGTTAGGTTTGTGTTTTCCCCCTCTCTCTTTGTAGTCTCACACATTAAAGTGGTGTTCATAAGATGCACAGATAAACTTGCACACCTGGAGTTTCATCTGAGGTTTTTTGGCACTGACACATACGTGCATGTGTGTGTGCATCGTCTCACACAGTGTAGCAGAGATGTGCTGATGAGACTGTGTGCCAGTCCAGACGTGATTGTCTCTGTCTCACTGTCTAGATTATAATTGTATTTTATTGAACCTTTATTTATCCAGGCAAGTCAGTTAAGAACAAGTTCTTATTTACAATGACGGCCTACACCGACAACGCTTTGGCCATTTGTGCACCGCCCTATGGGATGGCCCGGTTGTGATACAGCCTGGAATCAAACCAGGATGTCTGTAGTGACACCTCAAACACTGAGATGCAGTGACTTAGACCCCTGCCCCACTCGGGAGCTCAAACTCACAGTGACTCCTCTCCTTCAGACTAACGGTTTATTAAACAATACCTTCGGGTTGTGTTAGCTACTGTACGCTATTAGAACTAAGGGTTCAGAAAAAGGCTTCTTCATTGGGGGAGGAAAAGGTTCTGCCTGGAACCAAAAAAAAGGGTTATTCTACCTACAAGGACAGCCGAAGAACTCTTCATTTTAGCTAGTCCTGTTCTGTATACAGTGGACTCCTACAACAAGGCTGTTTCTAGAAATTTTATCGAATGCCCAGCATACCTTCTATGGAACATTCCGGTATCAAAACTACTAACCACATTTTCATCCACTGTGAATAATGCTTCAGAAAAAAAACTGATTTTTTTTTTGTCAGATCCGACTGCTCAACATTTCATAAACTCTTTTGATTTGAAATACCAAACCTCATTATTCCCCCAACATTTAGGTGTACACTCATAACATGTACACTGCAATGATTGATTGACTACATTACTCAGTAGCCCACGACTTGTCTCACTCAGTATTACTTGTTATTAGATGATATCCATTATGTGAGCTGACTCCTTTGTGAAGTCACTGGGGAAATTTCCCTTCAGTAGTTGTGGTTTGAACACCATAGAAGAGAGGTGGGGGTTCCCAGGCATAGCGCCCTATGGTATCTGGTTGTGGTTAACACACACACACACACACACACACACACACACACACACACACACACACACAGGCACACACACACACAGGCCTGGGAGGCAACTACTGTTACTGTCTAATGTCTGGAGCACTCCTTTCTTTCTCTCTCTCTCTCGCTCTGTGTGTTCCTGTGTGTCTGTGTGTGTCTGTGTGCCTGTGTCTCTGTCTGTGTTTCTATGCGTGTGTTGGGTTGGGTTGTGTTCATTTGCTCTTCTTCTCTCCCTCCATCTTATTATACACGTTATGAGTCAGAGTGTATTCTCTCCTCCATTACTTGGTGTGGCAGGTCCACTGAGGTTAAGCACTCATAGTTATTCATACTGTCATCTGTTCTGCTCTGCTCTCAACTACAACTTAATGGACCAGACATTGACACAGACACAGACTTTGGCAGACACCACCCACACTCGCTACATCATCAGATGAATTGTTATGCTATTCAAATCATACTTATTTAATGATATGAAGTTCAGTAGCAGTGTGATAAAGTAGTCTACTAAAATGACCAGTCTGAAAATGGTCAGCCAGTGTGGGGAAACAAGAGTTATGTGGTTGAAACGGCCAGCGTCTTGCTGTCCTCTGATCCATCGTTCCCAGTCCACAGTTAAGGGCTGGAGTTGAACTCCTAACTAGTTTAAATCCTAAATAGTTGAACTCCTACAGTACATAGGGTCCAGAATTATCCTGGCCAGGTTTCATGGTCAAGAAAACCCCCTGGTTTAGATGTAAGTAACTGACTTACTATGAAGTACGTAACCTCCTACTGTACCTTTTAGGAAGTAAAGAAGTACTGATACACCAATACTGTGGTACTATGTTAAGTACTGTGGTACTATGTTAAGTTCTGTGGCACTATGTTAAGTACTGTGGGACCAATATGGTGGTACTATATTAAGTACTCTGGTACCAATACTGTGGTACTATTTTAAGTACTGTAGTACTATGTTAAGTATTGTGGTACCAATACTGTGGTACTATGTTAAGTATTGTGTTTTTTTAAACATTTTTTATTTTTTTATTTCACCTTTATTTAACCAGGTAGGCTAGTTGAGAACAAGTTCTCATTTACAACTGCGACCTGGCCAAGATAAAGCATAGCAGTGTGAACAGACAATAACACAGAGTTACACATGGAGTAAACAATAAACAAGTCAATCAATAACACAGTAGAAAAAATAGTCTATATACATTGTGTGCAAAAGGCATGAGGAGGTAGGCGAATAATTACAATTTAGCAGATTAACACTGGAGTGATAAATGATCAGATGATGATGTGCAAGTAGAGATACTGGTGTGCAAAAGAGAAGAAAAGTAAATAAATAAAAACAGTATGGGGATGAGGTAGGTAGATTGAGTGGGCTATTTACTGATGGACTATGTACAGCTGGTGCGATCGGTTAGCTGCTCAGATAGCAGATGTTTAAAGTTGGTGAGGGAGATAAAAGTCTCCAACTTCAGCGATTTTTGCAATTCGTTCAAGTCACAGGCAGCAGAGAACTGGAAGGAAAGGCGGCCAAATGAGGTGTTGGCTTTAGGAATGATCAGTGAGATACACCTGCTGGAGCACGTGCTATGGGTGGGTGTTTTCATCGTGACCAGTGAACTGAGATAAGGCGGAGCTTTACCTAGCATGGACTTGTAGATGACCTGGAGCCAGTGGGTCTGGCGACGAATATGTAGCGGGGGCCAGCCGACTAGAGCATACAGGTTGCAGGGGTGGGTGGTATAAGGTGCTTTAGTAACAAAACGGATGGCACTGTGATAAACTGCATCCCGTTTGCTGAGTAGAGTATTGGAAGCTATTTTGTAGATGACATCGTCGAAGTCGAGGATCGGTAGGATAGTCAGTTTTACTAGGGTAAGTTTGGCGGCGTGAGTGAAGGAGGCTTTGTTGCGGAATAGAAAGCCAACTCTAGATTTGATTTTAGATTGCAGATGTTTGATATGAGTCTGGAAGGATACTGTGGTACTATGTTAAGTACTCTGGTAGCAATACTGTGAGTCTATGTTAAGTACTCTGGTAGCAATACTGTGGGTCTATGTTAAATACTGACACACCAATACTGTGGGTCTATGTTAAGTACTGACACACCAATACTGTGGGTCTATGTTAAGTACTGACACACCAATACTGTGTTACTATGTTAAGTACTGACACACCAATACTGTGGGTCTATGTTAAGTACTGACACACCAATACTGTGGATCTATGTTAAGTACTGACACACCAATACTGTGGGTCTATGTTAAGTACTCTGGTACCAATACTGTGGGTCTATGTTAAGTACTCTGGTAGTAATACTGTGTTACTATGTTAAGTACTGACACACCAATACTGTGTTACTATGTTAAGTACTATATCATTCATCCTCTTTTAAAGTCCTGAGTCTGCAGCCTTGTCTCATAAACTAGACGTATATAGTACATGTAAATCCTATAATACATGTAAATCCACTGATATTAGTATGATATGTTACATTTGGTATCATACGAACTGAATGATTGACATCCACAAATTAATACATACCATATGAAATGTAACATATCTTACTAAATGGAGTGTCCTGCATTTACGTACAGAATACTATGAAATGCTCTGAGAACAGATTGGAGTCTGACACAAACTAGAGTTGCACAATTGCTCTGCGGCGGGAAATAACATTACTCCCTTTGAATGTGATTTATGGCTAACCGCCATGCTCTGTGAATCAGTTGTCAGGAGAGGGCATAGCAGACATACTTCCCCCTGACTAGATTCATTTGGTAATTGGGAGTGAGTTGTGCGGTTGGTTTGAGCAGTGCCAAACATTGGAGGCACATTACCACGGTTCACTAACAAGAAACATTCAGGGGGACTTGTATTGTATTATTTTAAAGGGAAAGGAGGATACCTAGTCATTTGCACAACAGAAAGGAAAGGGGGATACCTAGTCAGTTGTACAACAGAAAGGGGGATACCTAGTCAGTTGTACAACAGAAAGGGGGATACCTAGTCAGTTATACAACAGAAAGGAAAGGGGGGTACCTAGTCAGTTGTACAACAGAAAGGGGGATACCTAGTCAGTTGTACAACAGAAAAGGGGGTACCTAGTCAGTTATACAGCAGAAAGGGGGGATACCTAGTCAGTTGTACAACAGAAAGGAAAGGGGGGTACCTAGTCAGTTGTACAACAGAAAGGAAAGGGGGGGTACCTAGTCAGTTGTACAACAGAAAGGAAAGGGGGATACCTAGTCAGTTATACAGCAGAAAGGGGGATGCCTAGTCAGTTGTACAACAGAAAGGAAAGGGGATACCTAGTCAGTTGTACAACAGAAAGGGGGATACCTAGTCAGTTGTAGAACAGAGAGGAAAGGGGGTTACCTAGTCAGTTGTACAACTGAAAGGGGGTTACCTAGTCAGTTGTACAACAGAAAGGAAAGGAGGATACCTAGTCAGTTATAGAACAGAAAGGGGGATACCTAGTCAGTTATACAACAGAAAGGAAAGGGGGATACCTAGTCAGTTGTACAACTGAAAGGGGGATACCTAGTCAGTTGTACAACATAAAGGAGAGGGGTGATACCTAGGCAGTTGTACAACAGAATGGAAAGGGGGATACCTAGTCAAATCAAATCAAATCAAATCAAATTGTATTTGTCACATACACATGGTTAGCAGATGTTAATGCGAGTGTAGCGAAATGCTTGTGCTTCTAGTTCCGACAATGCAGTAATAATCAACAAGTAATCTAGCTAACAATTCCAAAACTACTGTCTTGTACACAGTGTAAGGGGATAAAGAATATGTACATAAGGATATATGAATGAGTGATGGTACAGAGCAGCATAGGCAAGATACAGTAGATGGTATTGAGTACAGTATGTACATATGTAAACAAAGTGGCATAGTTTAAAGTGGCTAGTGATACATGTATTACATAAGGATACAGTCGATGATATAGAGTACAGTATATACGTATGCATATGAGATGAATAATGTAGGGTAAGTAACATTATATAAGGTAGCATTGTTTAAAGTGGCTAGTAATATATTTACATCATTTCCCATCAATTCCCATTATTAAAGTGGCTGGAGTTGAGTCAGTGTCAGTGTGTTGGCAGCAGCCACTCAGTGTTAGTGGTGGCTGTTTAACAATCTGATGGCCTTGAGATAGAAGCTGTTTTTCAGTCTCTCGGTCCCAGCTTTGATGCACCTGTACTGACCTCGCCTTCTGGATGATAGCGGGGTGAACAGGCAGTGGCTCGGGTGGTTGATGTCCTTGATGATCTTTATGGCCTTCCTGTGACATCGGGTGGTGTAGGTGTCCTGGAGGGCAGGTAGTTTGCCCCCGGTGATGCGTTGTGCAGACCTCACTACCCTCTGGAGAGCCTTACGGTTGAGGGCGGTGCAGTTGCCATACCAGGCGGTGATACAGCCCGCCAGGATGCTCTCGATTGTGCATCTGTAGAAGTTTGTGAGTGCTTTTGGTGACAAGCCGAATTTCTTCAGCCTCCTGAGGTTGAAGAGGCGCTGCTGCGCCTTCTTCACGATGCTGTCTGTGTGAGTGGACCAATTCAGTTTGTCTGTGATGTGTATACCGAGGAACTTAAAACTTGCTACCCTCTCCACTACTGTTCCATCGATGTGGATAGTGGGGTGTTCCCTCTGCTGTTTCCTGAAGTCCACAATCATCTCCTTAGTTTTGTTGACGTTGAGTGTGAGGTTATTTTCCTGACACCACACTCCGAGGGCCCTCACCTCCTCCCTGTAGGCCGTCTCGTCGTTGTTGGTAATCAAGCCTACCACTGTTGTGTCGTCCGCAAACTTGATGATTGAGTTGGAGGCGTGCGTGGCCACGCAGTCGTGGGTGAACAGGGAGTACAGGAGAGGGCTCAGAACGCACCCTTGTGGGGCCCCAGTGTTGAGGATCAGCGGGGAGGAGATGTTGTTGCCTACCCTCACCACCTGGGGGCGGCCCGTCAGGAAGTCCAGTACCCAGTTGCACAGGGCGGGGTCGAGACCCAGGGTCTCGAGCTTGATGACGAGCTTGGAGGGTACTATGGTGTTGAATGCCGAGCTGTAGTCGATGAACAGCATTCTCACATAGGTATTCCTCTTGTCCAGATGGGTTAGGGCAGTGTGCAGTGTGGTTGTGATTGCATCGTCTGTGGACCTATTTGGGCGGTAAGCAAATTGGAGTGGGTCTAGGGTGTCAGGTAGGGTGGAGGTGATATGGTCCTTGACTAGTCTCTCAAAGCACTTCATGATGACGGATGTGAGTGCTACGGGGCGGTAGTCGTTTAGCGCAGTTACCTTAGCTTTCTTGGGAACAGGAACAATGGTGGCCCTCTTGAAGCATGTGGGAACAGCAGACTGGTATAGGGATTGATTGAATATGTCCGTAAACACACCGGCCAGCTGGTCTGCGCATGCTCTGAGGGCGCGGCTGGGGATGCCGTCTGGGCCTGCAGCCTTGCGAGGGTTAACACGTTTAAATGTCTTACTCACCTCGGCTGCAGTGAAGGAGAGACCGCATGTTTTCGTTGCAGGCCGTGTCAGTGGCACTGTATTGTCCTCAAAGCGGGCAAAAAAGTTATTTAGTCTGCCTGGGAGCAAGACATCCTGGTCCGTGACTGGGCTGGATTTTTTCCTGTAGTCCGTGATTGACTGTAGACCCTGCCACATGCCTCTTGTGTCTGAGCTGTTGAATTGAGATTCTACTTTGTCTCTGTACTGGCGCTTAGCTTGTTTGATAGCCTTGCGGAGGGAATAGCTGCACTGTTTGTATTCGGTCATGTTACCAGACACCTTGCCCTGATTAAAAGCAGTGGTTCGCGCTTTCAGTTTCACACGAATGCTGCCATCAATCCACGGTTTCTGGTTAGGGAATGTTTTAATCGTTGCTATGGGAACAACATCTTCAACGCACGTTCTAATGAACTCGCACACCGAATCAGCGTATTCGTCAATGTTGTTATCTGACGCAATACGAAACATCTCCCAGTCCACGTGATGGAAGCAGTCTTGGAGTGTGGAGTCAGCTTGGTCGGACCAGCGTTGGACAGACCTCAGCGTGGGAGCCTCTTGTTTTAGTTTCTGTCTGTAGGCAGGGATCAACAAAATGGAGTCGTGGTCAGCTTTTCCGAAAGGGGGGCGGGGCAGGGCCTTATATGCGTCGCGGAAGTTAGAGTAACAATGATCCAAGGTCTTTCCTCCCCTGGTTGCGCAATCAATATGCTGATAAAATTTGGGGAGTCTTGTTTTCAGATTAGCCTTGTTAAAATCCCCAGCTACAATGAATGCAGCCTCCGGATAAATCGTTTCCAGTTTGCAGAGAGTTAAATAAAGTTTGTTCAGAGCCATCGATGTGTCTGCTTGGGGGGGGGATATATACGGCTGTGATTATAATCGAAGAGAATTCTCTTGGTAGATAATGCGGTCTACATTTGATTGTGAGGAATTCTAAATCAGGTGAACAGAAGGATTTGAGTTCCTGTATGTTTCTTTCATCACACCATGTCACGTTGGCCATGAGGCATACGCCCCCGCCCCTCTTCTTACCAGAAAGATGTTTGTTTCTGTCAGCGCGACGAATGGAGAAACCCGTTGGCTGCACCGCTTCGGATAGAGCCTCTCCAGTGAGCCATGTTTCAGTGAAGCAAAGGACGTTAGTCAGTTGTACAACAGAAAGGAAAGGGGGATACCTAGTCAGTTGTACAACAGAAAGGAAAGGGGGATACCTAGTCAGTTGTACAACAGAAAGGGGGATACCTAGTCAGTTGTACAACAGAAAGGAAAGGGGGATACCTAGTCAGTTGTACAACAGAAAGGGGGATACCTAGTCAGTTGTACAACAGAAAGGAAAGGGGGATACCTAGTCAGTTGTACAACAGAAAGGAAAGGGGGATACCTAGTCAGTTGTACAACAGAAAGGAAAGGGGGATACCTAGTCAGTTGTACAACAGAAAGGAGAGGGGGATACCTAGTCAGTTGTACAACAGAAAGGGGATACCTAGTCAGTTATACAACAGAAAGGGGGATACCTAGTCAGTTGTGCAACAGAAAGGGGGATACCTTGTCAGTTGTACAACAGAAAGGAAAGGGGGATACCTAGTCAGTTGTACAACTGAAAGGGGGATACCTAGTCAGTTGTACAACTGAAAGGGGGATACCTAGTCAGTTGTACAACAGAAAGGAAAGGGGGATACCTAGTCAGTTGTACAACAGAAAGGGGGTACCTAGTCAGTTTTGCAACAGAAAGGAAAGGGGGATACCTAGTCAGTTGTACAACAGAAAGGGGGATACCTAGTCAGTTGTACAACAGAAAGGAAAGGGGGATACCTAGTCAGTTGTACAACAGAAAGGGGGATACCTTGTCAGTTGTACAACAGAAAGGAAAGGGGGATACCTAGTCAGTTGTACAACAGAAAGTAGAGGGGGATACCTAGTCAGTTGTACAACAGAAAGGGGATACCTAGTCAGTTGTACAACTGAAAGGGGGATACCTAGTCAGTTGTACAACAGAAAGGGGGATACCTAGTCAGTTGTACAACAGAAAGGAAAGGGGGATACTTAGTCAGTTGTACAACTGAAAGGGGGATACCTAGTCAGTTGTACAACTGAAAGGGGGATACCTAGTCAGTTGTACAACAGAAAGGAAAGGGGGATACCTAGTCAGTTATACAACAGAAAGGGGGGGACCTAGTCAGTTGTACAACAGAAAGGGGGGATACCTAGTCAGTTGTACAACAGAAAGGGGGATACCTAGTCAGTTGTACAACAGAAAGGAAAGGGGGATACCTAGTCAGTTGTACAACAGAAAGGGGGGTACCTAGTCAGTTGTACAACCGAATACCTTCAACTGAAATGTGTCTTCCACATTTAACCCCTCTGAATCAGAGAGGTGCAGGAGTGCTGCTTTAATCAACATCCACGTCTTCGGCTCCCGCGGAACAGTGGGGTAACTGCCTTGTTCAGGGGAACAGTGGGGTAACTGCCTTGTTCAGGGGAACAGTGGGGTAACTGCCTTGTTCAGGGGAACAGTGGGGTAACTGCCTTGTTCAGGGGAACAGTGGAGTAACTGCCTTGTTCAGGGGAACAGTGGGGTAACTGCCTTGTTCAGGGGAACAGTGGGGTAACTGCCTTGTTCAGGGGAAGAGTGGGGTAACTGCCTTGCTCAGGGGAACAGTGGGGTAACTGCCTTGTTCAGGGGCAGAACGACAGATATTTACAGTGCCTTGCGAAAGTATTCGGCCCCCTTGAACTTTGCGACCTTTTGCCACATTTCAGGCTTCAAACATAAAGATATAAAAGTGTATTTTTTTTGTGAAGAATCAACAACAAGTAGGACACAATCATGAAGTGGAACGACATTTATTGGATATTTTAAACTTTTTTAACAAATCAAAAACTGAAAAATTGGGCGTGCAAAATTATTCAGCCCCCTTAAGTTAATACTTTGTAGCGCCACCTTTTGCTGCGATTACAGCTGTAAGTCGCTTGGGGTATGTCTCTATCAGTTTTGCACATCGAGAGACTGACATTTTTTCCCATTCCTCCTTGCAAAACAGCTCGAGCTCAGTGAGGTTGGATGGAGAGCATTTGTGAACAGCAGTTTTCAGTTCTTTCCACAGATTCTCGATTGGATTCAGGTCTGGACTTTGACTCGGCCATTCTAACACCTGGATATGTTTATTTTTGAACCATTCCATTGTAGATTTTGATTTATGTTTTGGGTCATTGTCTTGTTGGAAGACAAATCTCCGTCCCAGTCTCAGGTCTTTTGCAGACTCCATCAGGTTTTCTTCCAGAATGGTCCTGTATTTGGCTCCATCCATCTTCCATCAATTTTAACCATCTTCCCTGTCCCTGCTGAAGAAAAGCAGGCCCAAACCATGATGCTGCCACCACCATGTTTGACAGTGGGGATAGTGTGTTCAGGGTGATGAGCTGTGTTGCTTTTACGCCAAACATAACGTTTTGCATTGTTGCCAAAAAGTTCAATTTTGGTTTCATCTGACCAGAGCACCTTCTTCCACATGTTTGGTGTGTCTCCCAGGTGGCTTGTGGCAAACTTTAACCAACACTTTTTATGGATATCTTTAAGAAATGGCTTTCTTCTTGCCACTCTTCCATAAAGGCCAGATTTGTGCAATATACGACTGATTGTTGTCCTATGGACAGAGTCTCCCACCTCAGCTGTAGATCTCTGCAGTTCATCCAGAGTGATCATGGGCCTCTTGGCTGCATCTCTGATCAGTCTTCTCCTTGTATGAGCTGAAAGTTTAGATGGACGGCCAGGTCTTGGTAGATTTGCAGTGGTCTGATACTCCTTCCATTTCAATATTATCGCTTGCACAGTGCTCCTTGGGATGTTTAAAGCTTGGGAAAGCTTTTTGTATCCAAATCCGGCTTTAAACTTCTTCACAACAGTATCTCGGACCTGCCTGGTGTGTTCCTTGTTCTTCATGATGCTCTCTGCGCTTTTAACGGACCTTTGAGACTATCACAGTGCAGGTGCATTTATACTTGATTACACACAGGTGGATTGTATTTATCATCATTAGTCATTTAGGTCAACATTGGATCATTCAGAGATCCTCACTGAACTTCTGGAGAGAGTTTGCTGCACTGAAAGTAAAGGGGCTGAATAATTTTGCACGCCCAATTTTTCAGTTTTTGATTTGTTAAAAAAGTTTGAAATATCCAATAAATGTCGTTCCACTTCATGATTGTGTCCCACTTGTTGTTGATTCTTCACAAAAAAATACAGTTTTATATCTTTATGTTTGAAGCCTGAAATGTAGCAAAAGGTCGCAAAGTTCAAGGGGGCCGAATACTTTCGCAAGGCACTGTACCTTGTCAGCTCGTATTCCAATATAATCGTTGTGTGATATGATTCCGTTTAAAAAAAATCAAATACTACATCTCTTTAGGCTTCAGTGTATACCCCCCCCCCCCCCCCTGACCATCCACTCAAGAAAATATCCTCCCATGGCTGAATATAGTTGGGGACCCTGACTTAGGCCCTGTTCAGAAGTAGTGCACTACGTAGGGAATAGGGTGCCATTTGTGGCACGTCCACAGTGATTTCTGCAGCTGTCGAAATGCTGCATCAATGTGAAGCGTTTCATCTGTTCTTTCTGCTGCTGTAAACATTGTGTCCACACCGAGAAGAGCATTCTATTCCCTATGCAGCTCATTACTTTTGACTAGGGGCCCAGCTCAAAGGTAGTACACTATATAGGGAATAGGGTGCCATTTGGGACTCAGACTAAGTATGTTTCTCATCAGGAGCTATTTACTCTGGTCATATGGTTCACTGCGGTGGAGACGCTGCATTCTCTGGAGGGACCAAATGAAAGAAAGGACACTCATCAGAGAATGTTTGCGGTGTTGTCGGAAAAAGTTTAGAAAAAAGAAGGTATAGTGTCGGAATCAGGGTTTGTCCTCAATGTACCCCCACACACACACACACACACACACCCACACATACACACACGTACAAACACACAGACACAGCTGAAACCTCTTATCGTGTTCACGCTTGAGAAGAAATGGCATTTGGAATGAACTCCGGATGGTAGAAGGGAACCATTTTGTACAACCATTGAAGGGCATGAAGACTATGAAAGCTTTCTGAAGGAAACATATTTTTGGCGCTTCAGTAATACATGCCAGCCTGCACTTCAGTGATTGTTCCATTTTATAGAAATCAGTGAACATTCTTAGAAAATCCAACAAAACAACATAACTGGACAGTGATAGGCTACCTACCATAGAACATTCCATTCCAGCCCAGTGGTTCTGGGTCAAAGTTTGTGTTGTTGTTTGGGAACCAGTTCAGTTCAGGTTAATCAAAGTGAACTAACACATTGTGGCTTTGTTTCAAATGACATCCTAATACCCACTGCAGGGCTCTCCAGAGGGTGGTGCGATCAGCCCAATGCATCACCGGGGGCACACTGCCCGCCCTCCAGAACATCTACCGCACCCGGTGTCACAGGGATGCCAAGAAGATCATCAAGGACCACAGCCACCCGAACCATGGCCTGTTCACCCCACTAACAACTAGAAGGAGGAGACAGTACAGGTGCATCAAAGCTGGGACCGAGAGACTGAAAAACAGCTTTTATCTTCAGGCCATCAGACTGTTAAATATTCATCACTAGCTGGCCTCCGCTCAGTACCCTGTCCTGAACCTTAGACTCTGTCACTCTCCAGCTATCACCTGATCCTCTACCCTGCCCTTTAGAGACTGCTGCCCCATGTACATAGTCATTGAACACTGGTCACTTTGGTTTTACCCACTTCATATGTATATACTGTATTCTAGTCAAGGCTCTTCTTATATAACCACTGCTGTACACACCATTTCTCTTCACAGACTGTCCATACTGTCCATACTACACACCATCATATACATGTACAGTATATCACAAAAAGTGAGTACACCCCTCACATTTTTGTAAATATTTGAGTATACCTTTTCATGTGACAACACTGAAGAAATGACACTTGGCTACAATGTAAAGTAGTGAGTGTACAGCTTGTATAACAGTGTAAATTTGCTGTCCCCTCAAAATAACTCAACACACAGCCATTAATGTCTAAACCGCTGGCAACAAAAGTGAGTACACCCCTAAGTGAAAATGTCCAAATTGGGCCCAATTAGCCTTTTTCCTTCCCTGGTGTCATGTGACTCGTTAGTGTTACAAGGTCTCAGGTGTGAATGGGGAGCAGGTGTGTTAAATTTGGTGTCATCGCTCTCACACTCCCTCATACTGACTGGTCACTGGAAGTTCAACATGGCATCTCATGGCAAAGAACTATCTGAGGATCTGAAAAAAAGAATTGTTGCTCTCCATAAAGATGGCCTGGGCTATAAGAAGATTGCCAAGACCCTGAAACTGAGCTGCAGCACAGTGGCCAAGACCATACAGAGGTTTAACTGGACAGATTCCACTCAGAACAGGCCTCGTCATGGTCGACCAAAGAAGTTGAGTGCACGTGCTCAGCGTCATATCCAGAGGTTGTCTTTGGGAAATAGACGTATGAGTGCTGCCAGCATTGCTGCAGAGGTTGAAGGGGGGGGGGGGGGTGGTGTCAAGCGTGAGTGGCGGCAACCAGGTGAGGAGTACAAAGACAACTGTGTCTTGCCTACAGTCAAGCATGGTGGTGGGAGTGTCATGGTCTGGAGCTGCATGAGTGCTGCCAGCACTGGGGAGCTACAGTTCATTGAGGGAACCATGAATGCCAACATGTACTGTGTCATACTGAAGCAGAGCATGATCCCCTCCCTTCGGAGACTGGGCCTGCAGGGCAGTATTCCAACATGATAACGACCCCAAACACACCTCCAAGATGACCACTGCCTTGCTAAAGAAGCTGAGGGTAAAGGTGATGGACTGGCCAAGCATGTCTCCAGACCTAAAAACTATTGAGCATCTGTGGGGCATCCTCAAACAGAAGGTGGAGGAGTACAGGTCTATAACATCCACCAGCTCCGTGATGTGGTCATGGAGGAGTGGAAGAGGACTCCAGTGGCAACCTGTGAAGCTCTGGTGAACTCCATGCCCAGGAGGGTTAAGGCAGTGCTGGAAAATGATATTGACACTTTGGGCCTACAATTCTATCAATTGAGCCATGGGGTTTATACTGTGTATTTATATACTGGATTCTCTGCATTCTAATATTTCTACTACTTTACATTATATTTTAGTTACACTGTTTATACACACTGCATATTTATTGATATACTGGACTCTTGACATAGCCCAATCTAATATATCTACTGATGTACATACAGTATCATTCTTAGTATATCTGGTGTAAATTCATGCGGTTTAGATACGTATAGATTGCGTTTGGATTACTGTTTACAGTGCTATTTGGGGTTACACACTTAGAAATATAAGCATTTCGCTGCACCTGCGATAACATCTGCAAATCTGTGTACGCCACCAATAAACTTTGATTTGATAATAGTGTACTTCTTTTGACCAGAATGCCGACTGTGGTCAAAATAAGTGCACTATACAAGGGATAGGGTGCAATTTGGGATTCACCCCCAGGGCTTCAGGGCTCTCTTCTTTTCTGCCTTGGTTGATTCTGACAGGATTATAGGAGGGAAAAGTGTTGAGTCATACCTCTCATCTCTTTCTGTATGTATATCTCTCTGTCTCTATCTTTTTCCTTCTCTGTCTCTCTAGGCCCCCCCATCTCTCTTTCTCCCTTCTCCCTTTTCTTTTTCTCAGTCACTCCTTCTTCTCTCTTTCTTCTCTCTCTCAATTCAATTTCTCTTTCCTGCCATTTGGGCTAAGAAGTTTCCTGTTTTACCAGTCTGATGTGCTGCCACTGAGAGCCCTCTGGGGACATACATCTATGTGTGGTTCCCACAGACTTGAACAGGAACAGGGCGTGGCTATCTTGTTTTGGCATCCCTGTAACAAGTATCATGTAATGACTTGAAAATAGTATGATGATGGTGGTAGTGGTGATGATGGTGGTAGTGGTGATGATGGTGGTAGTGGTGGTGATGATGATGGTGGTAGTGGTGGTGATGATGATGGTGGTGGTGATGATGATGGTGGTAGTGGTGGTGAAGATGATGGTGGTAGTGGTGATGATGGTGGTAGTGGTGATGATGATGGTGGTGATGATGGTGGTGGTAGTGGTGGTGATGATGATGGTGGTAGTGGTGATGATGGTGGTAGTGGTGATGATGGTGGTAGTGGTGGTGATGATGATGGTGGTGGTGGTGATGATGGTGGTAGTGGTGGTGATGATGATGGTGGTGGTGATGATGGTGGTAGTGGTGATGATGGTGGTAGTGGTGGTAGTGGTGATGATGATGATGGTGGTAGTGGTGATGATGATGGTGGTAGTGGTGATGATGGTGGTGGTGATGATGATGATGGTGGTAGTGGTGATGATGGTGGTAGTGGTGATGATGATGGTGGTAGTGGTGATGATGGTGGTAGTGGTGATGATGATGGTGGTGGTGATGATGGTGGTAGTGGTGATGATGGTGGTAGTGGTGGTAGTGGTGATGATGATGATGGTGGTAGTGGTGATGATGATGGTGGTAGTGGTGATGATGATGGTAGTGGTGGTGATGATGGTGGTAGTGGTAGTGGTGATGATGATGATGGTGGTAGTGGTGATGATGATGGTGGTAGTGGTGATGATGATGATGGTGATGATGATGATGGTGGTGGTAGTGGTGATGATGATGATGGTGGTAGTGGTGATGATGATGGTGGTAGTGGTGATGATGATGGTGGTAGTGGTGATGATGATGATGGTGGTGGTGATGCGGATGGTGGTAGTGGTGTTGAGGACGGTAGTGGTGATGATGATGGTGGTGGTAGTGGTGATGATGATGGTGGTAGTGGTGATGAGGACAGTAGTGGTGATGATGACGATGGTGGTGATGAGAATGGCAGTGGTGATGATGATGGTGGTAGTGGTGATGATGATGGTGGTAGTGGTGATGATGATGGTGGTAGTGGTGGTGAAGATGGTGGTAGTGGTGATGATGATGATGGTGGTAGTTGTGATGATGGTAGTGGTGATGATGATGATGGGATGATGATGATGGTGGTAGTGGTGATGATGAGGATGGTAGTGGTGGTAGAAATCAGTTTGTCTCTGTGAATGGTTTGTCCTCTGACAAATCAACTGTAAATTTCGGTGTTCCTCAAGGTTCCGTTTTAGGACCACTATTGTTTTCACTATATATTTTACCTCTTGGGGATGTTATTCAAAAACATAATGTTAACATTCACTGCTATGCGGATGACACACAGCTGTACATTTCAATTAAACATGGTGAAGCCCCAAAATTGCCCTTGCTAGAAGAATGTGTTTCAGACATAAGGAAGTGGATGGCTGCAAACGTTCTACTTTTAAACTCGGACAAAACAGAGATGCTTGTTCTAGGTCCCAAGAAACAAAGAGATCTTCTGTTGAATCTGACAATTAATCTTAATGGTTGTACAGTCGTCTCAAATAAAACTGTGAAGGACCTCGGCGTTACTCTGGACCCTGATCTCTCTTTTGAAGAACATATCAAGACCATTTCAAGGACAGCTTTTTTCCATCTACGTAACATTGCAAAAATCAGAAACTTTCTGTCCAAAAATGATGCAGAAAAATTAATCCATGCTTTTGTCACTTCCAGGTTAGACTACTGCAATGCTCTACTTTCCGGCTACCCGGATAAAGCACTAAATAAACTTCAGTTAGTGCTAAATACGGCTGCTAGAATCCTGACTAGAACCAAAAAATTTGATCATATTACTCCAGTGCTAGCCTCTCTACACTGGCTTCCTGTCAAAGCAAGGGCTGATTTCAAGGTTTTACTGCTAACCTACAAAGCATTACATGGGCTTGCTCCTACCTATCTCTCTGATTTGGTCCTGCCGTACATACCTACACGTACGCTACGGTCACAAGACGCAGGCCTCCTAATTGTCCCTAGAATTTTTAAGCAAACAGCTGGAGGCAGGGCTTTCTCCTATAGAGCTCCATTTTTATGGAACAGTCTGCCTACCCATGTCAGAGACGCAAACTCGGTCTCAACCTTTAAGTCTCTACTGAAGACTCATCTCTTCAGTGGGTCATATGATTGAGTGTAGTCTGGTCCAGGAGTGGGAGGGTGAACGGAAAGGCTCTGGAGCAACGAACCGCCCTTGCTGTCTCTGCCTGGCCGGTTCCCCTCTTTCCACTGGGATTCTCTGCCTCTAACCCTATTACAGGGGCTGAGTCACTGGCTTTACTGGGGCTCTCTCATGCCGTCCCTGGAGGGGGTGCGTCACCTGAGTGGGTTGAGTCACTGATGTGGTCATCCTGTCTTGGGTTGTGCCGTGGCGGAGGTCTTTGTGGGCTATACTCAGCCTTGTCTCAGGATGGTAAGTTGGTGGTTGAAGATATCCCTCTAGTGGTGTGGGGGCTGTGCTTTGGCAAAGTGGGTGGGGTTATATTATTCCTGTTTGGCCCTGTCCGGGGGTGTCCTCGGAGTGGGCCACAGTGTCTCCTGACCCCTCCTGTCTCAGCCTCCAGTATTTATGCTGCAGTAGTTTATGTGTCGGGGGGCTAGGGTCAGTTTGTTATATCTGGAGTACTTCTCCTGTCCTATTCGGTGTCCTGTCTGAATCTAAGTGTGCGTTCTCTAATTCTCTCCTTCTCTCTTTCTCTCTCTCGGAGGACCTGAGCCCTAGGACCATGCCCCAGGACTTCCTGACATGATGACTCCTTGCTGTCCCCAGTCCACCTGGCTGTGCTGCTGCTCCAGTTTCAACTGTTCTGCCTTATTATTATTCGACCATGCTGGTCATTTATGAACATTTGAACATCTTGGCCATGTTTTGTTATAATCTCCACCCGGCACAGCCAGAAGAGGACTGGCCATCCCACATATGCTCTCTCTAATTCTCTCTTTCTTTCTCTCTCTCGGAGGACCTGAGCCCTAGGACCATGCCCCAGGAATACCTGACATGATGACTCCTTGCTGTCCCCAGTCCACCTGACTGTGCTGCTGCTCCAGTTTCAACTATTCTGCCTTATTATTATTCGACCATGCTGGTCATTTATGAACATTTGAACATCTTGACCATGTTTTGTTATAATCTCCACCCGGCACAGCCAGAAGAGGACTGGCCACCCCACATAGCCTGGTTCCTCTCTAGGTTTCTTCCTAGGTTTTGGCCTTTCTAGGGAGTTTTTCCTAGCCACCGTGCTTCTACACCTGCATTGCTTGCTGTTTGGGGTTTTAGGCTGGGTTTCTGTACAGCACTTTGAGATCTCAGCTGATGTACGAAGGGCTATATAAATAAATTTGATTTGATTTGATTTAGTGGTGATGATGGTGGTAGTGGTGATGATGATGGGGTAGTGGTGATGATGATGGGGTAGTGGTGATAATGGTGGTAGTGGTGGTGATGATGGTGGTAGTGGTGATGATGAGGATGGTAGTGGTGATGATGATGGTGGTAGTGGTGGTGATGATGGTGATGATGATGGGGTCGTGGTGATGGTGGTAGTGGTGGTGATGATGGTGGTGGTGATGATGGTGGTAGTGGTGATGATGGTGGTGGTAGTGGTGATGATGATGGCGGTGGTGATGATGGTGGTAGTGGTGGTGATGATGGTGGTAGTGGTGATGATGGTGGTAGTGGTGATGATGATGGTGGTAGTGGTGATGATGGTGGTAGTGGTGATGATGGTGGTGGTAGTGGTGATGATGATGGTAGTGGTGATGATGGTGGTAGTGGTGGTGATGATGGTGATGATGATGATGGTGGTAGTGGTGATGATGATGGTGGTAGTGGTGATGATGGTGGTAGTGGTGATGATGATGGTGGTAGTGGTGATGATGGTGGTAGTGGTGATGATGATGGTGGTGGTGATGATGGTGGTAGTGGTGGTGATGATGGTGATGATGATGATGGTGGTAGTGGTGATGATGATGGTGGTAGTGGTGATGATGGTGGTAGTGGTGATGATGATGGTGGTAGTGGTGATGATGGTGGTAGTGGTGATGATGGTGGTGGTAGTGGTGATGATGATGGTGGTGGTGATGATGGTGGTAGTGGTGATGATGGTGGTAGTGGTGGTAGTGGTGATGATGATGATGGTGGTAGTGGTGATGATGATGGTGGTAGTGGTGATGATGGTGGTGGTGATGATGATGATGGTGGTAGTGGTGATGATGGTGGTAGTGGTGATGATGATGGTGGTAGTGGTGATGATGGTGGTAGTGGTGATGATGATGGTGGTAGTGGTGATGATGATGGTGGTAGTGGTGATGATGGTGGTAGTGGTGATGATGATGGTGGTGGTGATGATGGTGGTAGTGGTGATGATGGTGGTAGTGGTGGTAGTGGTGATGATGATGATGGTGGTAGTGGTGATGATGATGGTGGTAGTGGTGATGATGATGGTAGTGGTGGTGATGATGGTGGTAGTGGTGGCGATGATGGTGGTGGTAGTGGTGATGATGATGATGGTGGTAGTGGTGATGATGATGGTGGTAGTGGTGATGATGATGGTAGTGGTGATGATGATGGTGATGATGATGATGGTGGTGGTAGTGGTGATGATGATGATGGTGGTAGTGGTGATGATGATGGTGGTAGTGGTGATGATGATGGTGGTAGTGGTGATGATGATGATGGTGGTGGTGATGCGGATGGTGGTAGTGGTGTTGAGGACGGTAGTGGTGATGATGATGGTGGTGGTAGTGGTGATGATGATGGTGGTAGTGGTGATGAGGACAGTAGTGGTGATGATGACGATGGTGGTGATGAGAATGGCAGTGGTGATGATGATGGTGGTAGTGGTGATGATGATGGTAGTGGTGATGGTGGTATTTTTATTTTATTTTTATTTTACCTTTATTTAACCAGGCAAGTCAGTTAAGAACAAATTCTTATTTTCAATGACGGCCTGGGAACAGTGGGTTAACTGCCTGTTCAGGGGCAGAACGACAGATTTGTACCTTGTCAGCTCGGGGGTTTGAACTCGCAACCTTCCGGTTACTAGTCCAACGCTCTAACCACTAGGCTACCCTGCCGCCCCAATGGTGGTGATGATGATGGTGGTAGTGGTGGTGAAGATGGTGGTAGTGGTGATGATGATGATGGTGGTAGTTGTGATGATGGTAGTGGTGATGATGATGATGGTGGTAGTGGTGATGATGAGGATGGTAGTGGTGGTAGAAATCAGTTTGTCTCTGTGAATGGTTTGTCCTCTGACAAATCAACTGTAAATTTCGGTGTTCCTCAAGGTTCCGTTTTAGGACCACTATTGTTTTCACTATATATTTTACCTCTTGGGGATGTTATTCAAAAACATAATGTTAACATTCACTGCTATGCGGATGACACACAGCTGTACATTTCAATTAAACATGGTGAAGCCCCAAAATTGCCCTTGCTAGAAGAATGTGTTTCAGACATAAGGAAGTGGATGGCTGCAAACGTTCTACTTTTAAACTCGGACAAAACAGAGATGCTTGTTCTAGGTCCCAAGAAACAAAGAGATCTTCTGTTGAATCTGACAATTAATCTTAATGGTTGTACAGTCGTCTCAAATAAAACTGTGAAGGACCTCGGCGTTACTCTGGACCCTGATCTCTCTTTTGAAGAACATATCAAGACCATTTCAAGGACAGCTTTTTTCCATCTACGTAACATTGCAAAAATCAGAAACTTTCTGTCCAAAAATGATGCAGAAAAATTAATCCATGCTTTTGTCACTTCCAGGTTAGACTACTGCAATGCTCTACTTTCCGGCTACCCGGATAAAGCACTAAATAAACTTCAGTTAGTGCTAAATACGGCTGCTAGAATCCTGACTAGAACCAAAAAATTTGATCATATTACTCCAGTGCTAGCCTCTCTACACTGGCTTCCTGTCAAAGCAAGGGCTGATTTCAAGGTTTTACTGCTAACCTACAAAGCATTACATGGGCTTGCTCCTACCTATCTCTCTGATTTGGTCCTGCCGTACATACCTACACGTACGCTACGGTCACAAGACGCAGGCCTCCTAATTGTCCCTAGAATTTTTAAGCAAACAGCTGGAGGCAGGGCTTTCTCCTATAGAGCTCCATTTTTATGGAACAGTCTGCCTACCCATGTCAGAGACGCAAACTCGGTCTCAACCTTTAAGTCTCTACTGAAGACTCATCTCTTCAGTGGGTCATATGATTGAGTGTATTCTGGTCCAGGAGTGGGAGGGTGAACGGAAAGGCTCTGGAGCAACGAACCGCCCTTGCTGTCTCTGCCTGGCCGGTTCCCCTCTTTCCACTGGGATTCTCTGCCTCTAACCCTATTACAGGGGCTGAGTCACTGGCTTTACTGGGGCTCTCTCATGCCGTCCCTGGAGGGGGTGCGTCACCTGAGTGGGTTGAGTCACTGATGTGGTCATCCTGTCTTGGGTTGTGCCGTGGCGGAGGTCTTTGTGGGCTATACTCAGCCTTGTCTCAGGATGGTAAGTTGGTGGTTGAAGATATCCCTCTAGTGGTGTGGGGGCTGTGCTTTGGCAAAGTGGGTGGGGTTATATTATTCCTGTTTGGCCCTGTCCGGGGGTGTCCTCGGAGTGGGCCACAGTGTCTCCTGACCCCTCCTGTCTCAGCCTCCAGTATTTATGCTGCAGTAGTTTATGTGTCGGGGGGCTAGGGTCAGTTTGTTATATCTGGAGTACTTCTCCTGTCCTATTCGGTGTCCTGTCTGAATCTAAGTGTGCGTTCTCTAATTCTCTCCTTCTCTCTTTCTCTCTCTCGGAGGACCTGAGCCCTAGGACCATGCCCCAGGACTTCCTGACATGATGACTCCTTGCTGTCCCCAGTCCACCTGGCTGTGCTGCTGCTCCAGTTTCAACTGTTCTGCCTTATTATTATTCGACCATGCTGGTCATTTATGAACATTTGAACATCTTGGCCATGTTTTGTTATAATCTCCACCCGGCACAGCCAGAAGAGGACTGGCCATCCCACATATGCTCTCTCTAATTCTCTCTTTCTTTCTCTCTCTCGGAGGACCTGAGCCCTAGGACCATGCCCCAGGAATACCTGACATGATGACTCCTTGCTGTCCCCAGTCCACCTGACTGTGCTGCTGCTCCAGTTTCAACTATTCTGCCTTATTATTATTCGACCATGCTGGTCATTTATGAACATTTGAACATCTTGACCATGTTTTGTTATAATCTCCACCCGGCACAGCCAAAAGAGGACTGGCCACCCCACATAGCCTGGTTCCTCTCTAGGTTTCTTCCTAGGTTTTGGCCTTTCTAGGGAGTTTTTCCTAGCCACCGTGCTTCTACACCTGCATTGCTTGCTGTTTGGGGTTTTAGGCTGGGTTTCTGTACAGCACTTTGAGATCTCAGCTGATGTACGAAGGGCTATATAAATAAATTTGATTTGATTTGATTTAGTGGTGATGATGGTGGTAGTGGTGATGATGATGGGGTAGTGGTGATGATGATGGGGTAGTGGTGATAATGGTGGTAGTGGTGGTGATGATGGTGGTAGTGGTGATGATGAGGATGGTAGTGGTGATGATGATGGTGGTAGTGGTGGTGATGATGGTGATGATGATGGGGTCGTGGTGATGGTGGTAGTGGTGGTGATGATGGTGGTGGTGATGATGGTGGTAGTGGTGATGATGGTGGTGGTAGTGGTGATGATGATGGCGGTGGTGATGATGGTGGTAGTGGTGGTGATGATGGTGGTAGTGGTGATGATGGTGGTAGTGGTGATGATGATGGTGGTAGTGGTGATGATGGTGGTAGTGGTGATGATGGTGGTGGTAGTGGTGATGATGATGGTAGTGGTGATGATGGTGGTAGTGGTGGTGATGATGGTGATGATGATGATGGTGGTAGTGGTGATGATGATGGTGGTAGTGGTGATGATGGTGGTAGTGGTGATGATGATGGTGGTAGTGGTGATGATGGTGGTAGTGGTGATGATGATGGTGGTGGTGATGATGGTGGTGGTGATGATGGTGGTAGTGGTGGTGATGATGGTGATGATGATGATGGTGGTAGTGGTGATGATGATGGTGGTAGTGGTGATGATGATGGTGGTAGTGGTGATGATGGTGGTGGTGATGATGATGATGGTGGTAGTGGTGATGATGGTGGTAGTGGTGATGATGATGGTGGTAGTGGTGATGATGGTGGTAGTGGTGATGATGATGGTGGTAGTGGTGATGATGATGGTGGTAGTGGTGATGATGGTGGTAGTGGTGATGATGATGGTGGTGGTGATGATGGTGGTAGTGGTGATGATGGTGGTAGTGGTGGTAGTGGTGATGATGATGGTGGTAGTGGTGATGATGATGGTAGTGGTGGTGATGATGGTGGTAGTGGTGGCGATGATGGTGGTGGTAGTGGTGATGATGATGATGGTGGTAGTGGTGATGATGATGGTGGTAGTGGTGATGATGATGGTAGTGGTGATGATGATGGTGATGATGATGATGGTGGTGGTAGTGGTGATGATGATGATGGTGGTAGTGGTGATGATGATGGTGGTAGTGGTGATGATGATGGTGGTAGTGGTGATGATGATGATGGTGGTGGTGATGCGGATGGTGGTAGTGGTGTTGAGGACGGTAGTGGTGATGATGATGGTGGTGGTAGTGGTGATGATGATGGTGGTAGTGGTGATGAGGACAGTAGTGGTGATGATGACGATGGTGGTGATGAGAATGGCAGTGGTGATGATGATGGTGGTAGTGGTGATGATGATGGTAGTGGTGATGATGATGGTGGTATTTTTATTTTATTTTTATTTTACCTTTATTTAACCAGGCAAGTCAGTTAAGAACAAATTCTTATTTTCAATGACGGCCTGGGAACAGTGGGTTAACTGCCTGTTCAGGGGCAGAACGACAGATTTGTACCTTGTCAGCTCGGGGGTTTGAACTCGCAACCTTCCGGTTACTAGTCCAACGCTCTAACCACTAGGCTACCCTGCCGCCCCAATGGTGGTGATGATGATGGTGGTAGTGGTGGTGAAGATGGTGGTAGTGGTGATGATGATGATGGTGGTAGTTGTGATGATGGTAGTGGTGATGATGATGATGGTGGTAGTGGTGATGATGAGGATGGTAGTGGTGGTAGAAATCAGTTTGTCTCTGTGAATGGTTTGTCCTCTGACAAATCAACTGTAAATTTCGGTGTTCCTCAAGGTTCCGTTTTAGGACCACTATTGTTTTCACTATATATTTTACCTCTTGGGGATGTTATTCAAAAACATAATGTTAACATTCACTGCTATGCGGATGACACACAGCTGTACATTTCAATTAAACATGGTGAAGCCCCAAAATTGCCCTTGCTAGAAGAATGTGTTTCAGACATAAGGAAGTGGATGGCTGCAAACGTTCTACTTTTAAACTCGGACAAAACAGAGATGCTTGTTCTAGGTCCCAAGAAACAAAGAGATCTTCTGTTGAATCTGACAATTAATCTTAATGGTTGTACAGTCGTCTCAAATAAAACTGTGAAGGACCTCGGCGTTACTCTGGACCCTGATCTCTCTTTTGAAGAACATATCAAGACCATTTCAAGGACAGCTTTTTTCCATCTACGTAACATTGCAAAAATCAGAAACTTTCTGTCCAAAAATGATGCAGAAAAATTAATCCATGCTTTTGTCACTTCCAGGTTAGACTACTGCAATGCTCTACTTTCCGGCTACCCGGATAAAGCACTAAATAAACTTCAGTTAGTGCTAAATACGGCTGCTAGAATCCTGACTAGAACCAAAAAATTTGATCATATTACTCCAGTGCTAGCCTCTCTACACTGGCTTCCTGTCAAAGCAAGGGCTGATTTCAAGGTTTTACTGCTAACCTACAAAGCATTACATGGGCTTGCTCCTACCTATCTCTCTGATTTGGTCCTGCCGTACATACCTACACGTACGCTACGGTCACAAGACGCAGGCCTCCTAATTGTCCCTAGAATTTTTAAGCAAACAGCTGGAGGCAGGGCTTTCTCCTATAGAGCTCCATTTTTATGGAACAGTCTGCCTACCCATGTCAGAGACGCAAACTCGGTCTCAACCTTTAAGTCTCTACTGAAGACTCATCTCTTCAGTGGGTCATATGATTGAGTGTATTCTGGTCCAGGAGTGGGAGGGTGAACGGAAAGGCTCTGGAGCAACGAACCGCCCTTGCTGTCTCTGCCTGGCCGGTTCCCCTCTTTCCACTGGGATTCTCTGCCTCTAACCCTATTACAGGGGCTGAGTCACTGGCTTTACTGGGGCTCTCTCATGCCGTCCCTGGAGGGGGTGCGTCACCTGAGTGGGTTGAGTCACTGATGTGGTCATCCTGTCTTGGGTTGTGCCGTGGCGGAGGTCTTTGTGGGCTATACTCAGCCTTGTCTCAGGATGGTAAGTTGGTGGTTGAAGATATCCCTCTAGTGGTGTGGGGGCTGTGCTTTGGCAAAGTGGGTGGGGTTATATTATTCCTGTTTGGCCCTGTCCGGGGGTGTCCTCGGAGTGGGCCACAGTGTCTCCTGACCCCTCCTGTCTCAGCCTCCAGTATTTATGCTGCAGTAGTTTATGTGTCGGGGGGCTAGGGTCAGTTTGTTATATCTGGAGTACTTCTCCTGTCCTATTCGGTGTCCTGTCTGAATCTAAGTGTGCGTTCTCTAATTCTCTCCTTCTCTCTTTCTCTCTCTCGGAGGACCTGAGCCCTAGGACCATGCCCCAGGACTTCCTGACATGATGACTCCTTGCTGTCCCCAGTCCACCTGGCTGTGCTGCTGCTCCAGTTTCAACTGTTCTGCCTTATTATTATTCGACCATGCTGGTCATTTATGAACATTTGAACATCTTGGCCATGTTTTGTTATAATCTCCACCCGGCACAGCCAGAAGAGGACTGGCCATCCCACATATGCTCTCTCTAATTCTCTCTTTCTTTCTCTCTCTCGGAGGACCTGAGCCCTAGGACCATGCCCCAGGAATACCTGACATGATGACTCCTTGCTGTCCCCAGTCCACCTGACTGTGCTGCTGCTCCAGTTTCAACTATTCTGCCTTATTATTATTCGACCATGCTGGTCATTTATGAACATTTGAACATCTTGACCATGTTTTGTTATAATCTCCACCCGGCACAGCCAAAAGAGGACTGGCCACCCCACATAGCCTGGTTCCTCTCTAGGTTTCTTCCTAGGTTTTGGCCTTTCTAGGGAGTTTTTCCTAGCCACCGTGCTTCTACACCTGCATTGCTTGCTGTTTGGGGTTTTAGGCTGGGTTTCTGTACAGCACTTTGAGATCTCAGCTGATGTACGAAGGGCTATATAAATAAATTTGATTTGATTTGATTTAGTGGTGATGATGGTGGTAGTGGTGATGATGATGGGGTAGTGGTGATAATGGTGGTAGTGGTGGTGATGATGGTGGTAGTGGTGATGATGAGGATGGTAGTGGTGATGATGATGGTGGTAGTGGTGGTGATGATGGTGATGATGATGGGGTCGTGGTGATGGTGGTAGTGGTGGTGATGATGGTGGTGGTGATGATGGTGGTAGTGGTGATGATGGTGGTGGTAGTGGTGATGATGATGGCGGTGGTGATGATGGTGGTAGTGGTGGTGATGATGGTGGTAGTGGTGATGATGGTGGTAGTGGTGATGATGATGGTGGTAGTGGTGATGATGGTGGTAGTGGTGATGATGGTGGTGGTAGTGGTGATGATGATGGTAGTGGTGATGATGGTGGTAGTGGTGGTGATGATGGTGATGATGATGATGGTGGTAGTGGTGATGATGATGGTGGTAGTGGTGATGATGGTGGTAGTGGTGATGATGATGGTGGTAGTGGTGATGATGGTGGTAGTGGTGATGATGATGGTGGTGGTGATGATGGTGGTAGTGGTGGTGATGATGGTGATGATGATGATGGTGGTAGTGGTGATGATGATGGTGGTAGTGGTGATGATGGTGGTAGTGGTGATGATGATGGTGGTAGTGGTGATGATGGTGGTAGTGGTGATGATGGTGGTGGTAGTGGTGATGATGATGGTGGTAGTGGTGATGATGATGGTGATGATGATGATGGTGGTGGTAGATGTGATGATGATGGTGGTAGTGGTGTGATGATGGTGGTGGTGATGATGGTGGTAGTGGTGGTGATGATGGTGGTGGTAGTGGTGATGATGGTGGTAGTGGTGATGATGGTGGTAGTGGTGATGATGATGGTGATGATGATGATGGTGGTGGTAGTGGTGATGATGATGATGGTGGTAGTGGTGTGATGATGGTGGTAGTGGTGATGATGATGGTGGTAGTGGTGATGATGATGATGGTAGTGGTGATGAGGATGGTGGTAGTGGTGTTGAGGACGGTAGTGGTGATGATGATGGTGGTGGTGATGATGATGGTGGTGATGAGGATGATGGTGGTAGTGGTGATGATGATGGTGGTAGTGGTGATGAGGACAGTAGTGGTGATGATGACGATGGTGGTGATGAGAATGGTAGTGGTGATGATGATGGTGGTAGTGGTGATGATGATGGTGGTAGTGTTGGTGATGATGGTGGTAGTGGTGATGATGATGGTAGTTGTGATGATGATGGGGTGGTGATGATGGTGGTAGTGGTGATGATGATGGTGGTAGTTGTGATGATGATGATGGTGGTAGTTGTGATGATGGTAGTGGTGATGATGATGGGGTGATGATGATGGTGGTAGTGGTGATGATGAGGATGGTAGTGGTGATGATGGTGGTAGTGGTGATGATGATGGGGTAGTGGTGATGATGATGGGGTAGTGGTGATAATGGTGGTAATGGTGGTGATGATGGTGGTAGTGGTGATGATGAGGATGGTAGTGGTGATGATGATGATGGTGGTGGTGATGAGGATGGTGGTAGTGGTGTTGAGGACGGTAGTGGTGATGATGATGGTGGTGGTGATGATGATGGTGGTGATGAGGATGATGGTGGTGGTGATGAGGATGATGGTGGTGGTAGTGGTGATGATGATGGTGGTAGTGGTGGTGATGATGGTGATGATGATGGGGTCGTGGTGATGATGAGGATGGTAGTGGTGATGGTGGTAGTGGTGATGATGATGGGGTCGTGGTGATGATGAGGATGGTAGTGGTGATGATGATGGTGGTAGTGGTGGTGATGATGGTGGTAGTGGTGATGATGATGGTGGTAGTTGTGATGATGATGATGGTGGTAGTTGTGATGATGATGATGGTGGTAGTTGTGATGATGATGATGGTGGTAGTGGTGGTGGTGATGATGGTGGTAGGGGTGATGGTGTACGGGGGGCTCCCGGGTGGCGCAGTGGTTAAGGGCGCTGTACTGCAGCACCAGCTGTGCCATCAGAGACTCTGGGTTCTCGCCCAGGCTCTGTCGTAACTGGCCGCGACCAGGAGGTCCGTGGGGCAATTGGCCTAGCGTCGCCCGGGTTTATGGAGTGGTTAGGGTTAGGGTTAGGGTTAGGGATGTCCTTGTCTCATCGCGCACCAGCGACTCCTGTGGCGGGCCGGGCGCAGTGCGCGCTATCCAAGGTGTTTCCTCCGACACATTGGTGCGGCTGGCTTCCGGGTTGGATGCGCGCTGTGTTAAGAAGCAGTGCGGCTTGGTTGGGTTGTGTATCGGAGGATGCATGACTTTCAACCTTCGTCTCTCCCGAGCCCGTACGGGAGTTGTAGCGATGAGACAAGCTAGTAGCTACTAAAAACAATTGGATACCACAAAATTGGGGAGAAAACGGGGTAATAAAAATAAAATAAAAAAATGTAGCCAAATAGTCTCTGTGTTCTTGTCTAGTCAAACCTCCTGTGTTCTTGTCTAGTCAAATCTCCTGTGTTCTTGTCTAGTCAAACCTTCTGTGTTCTTGTCTAGTCAAACATAATAACTTGAAGTTATAACTTGAAGATTTGAGCTGATGTCAGGTTAAGTGATATGATGTGAGATTAACCCCACACAGTCCTGTAAGTGTCCTGCCTCTCATCTCCCTCCCTCCCTCCCTCCCTCCCTCCCTCCCTCTACTAACCAGGCATTCCAAAGGGTGTCACCCCAATGCTAATTAGAGACTTCGGAGGTAGGGAGCGAGACGGATGGCTACCCTGCATGTGTGTGTGCTTGTGTGTGAGTGTGTTCGTGCGTATGTGCTTGAAGGTGTGTGTGAAAGACAAAGCTAAAGTGTGTGTGTGCTTGCGTGTGTGTAAGGAGGAAGGGGGCATGCTGGTTATGTGCAGGTGGCTAAGGTGTGTAAACTGTACCTTTTATCTCTCAGCTTTGAACGAGGGCAGGCTCAGGGGCCTATGGGGAGGGAGGGAGAGGGGGAGAGCTATGAGGGATAGGTGGTAAAGAGAGGGGGGTTGGAGGTGGGGGAGGTGGTTAGAGATAGGGCTGCAGGGTATCACTTGTCAGTTAGCACCCCTCTTCAAATACTGCATTTCACTGGGGGACAGACTGACACATGACACGACAGTGTCTTTCCATTAATGACTGGAATCCTAGAGACAGTGGATAAGCTATGAGTTACTATAGTAGAGTCATAATGGGTCTGGATGCACTACAGACACATCCTCTCTCTCTCTCTCTCTCTCTCGCACGCATGCACGCACACACACACACACACACACACCATGTATTACGCACTACAGACAACAACCAGATGGCCTGGTGGTGTTGGGTAATTATGTTGACTCACTGTGAGTGACCCCAGAGAGATGAGTAGAACACACACACACACACACACACACACACACACACACACACACACACACACACACACACACACACACACACCGGGGGAATGGGACTCTGTGTGTTGTTGTTTTAAAGAATGTAGTAACTCAGTGTCACAATTCCAACTAATTCTGGCGATTAGTTGGAGTTGTGCTGACAGCAAAACAGTGACTCAAACATGTAGACAAGTGGAGTGTGGAGTTGGGACAACTTGAGCACAAGTTGCATTAGCCAAACTGTATATGATTGATGATTGAGTTTGTAATTATTTAGAATTTTGTGCTATTGCTAAAACTTCCTGTGTAACACAGTTTAATCAAATGAAGATTTTTATGTTGGAAAGTGTATAGGCTTTTTGTTCTTTTGAAGAAACCACATACTTCTTCCTGATTTGTGTCTTCTCGCTCTCTCTTTTGGTTTCTCTCCCCACTCCTCTCTCTCTCTCTCTCTTGGTTTCTCTCCCCACTCCTCTCTCTCTCTCTCTCTCTCTCTCTCTCTCTCTCTCTCTCTTTTGGTTTCTCTCCCCACTCCTCTCTCTCTCTCTCTCTCTCTTTTGGTTTCTCTCCCCACTCCTCTCGCTCTCTCTCTTGGTTTCTCTCCCCACTCCTCTCTCTCTCTCTCTCTTGGTTTCTCTCCCCACTCCTCTCTCTCTCTTGGTTTCTCTCCCCACTCCTCTCTCTCTCTCTCTCTCTCTTGGTTTCTCTCCCCACTCCTCTCTCTCTCTCTTTCGTCCCCCCAACCTTTCTGTTGGATAATAAAAAGTCTCAACAAACTAGACATTTCTGATGTTTAGCATACAGGAAATAAGAACATTACATATGTACTGTATGCCTTTGCATTTACAAATGCCCGTTACACATTTTCGTATTCATGTCATGTATATACTGTATGCTTCTTTCACAAGGTTATTCTCAACCGTAAGGCACATTTTAGAATATAAAAATCAATGAGAGTCTGCTATCTTAGACGTTTCACCTCAGAAACATAATATAATTTAAAAAATATACTGTACTGAAATATTCTTGCAATGATCGTTATAGTCCTCTCCAGATGGTCTGTAGATATGACCAGTCTACACCCACCCCACTGAACCCTAAAGTGTACATTTCATGTATGCATGGAAGAAGAGCATGCAGTGTTTCATCAGGAGAGTGCAGGATGAAAGACAAAGAGCAGGGTTACTAGAACTTCAGTAGATTACAAGGAATGGAACCAGGCAGCGTGTACAGACAGGACAGAGAGAAACAACATGATCCCACACACAGAGGAGGGGAGAGGAGAGGGGGGAGGAGAAGAGAGGAGGAGATGGGGGGAGGAGAAGAGAGGAGGAGATGGGAGGAGGAGAAGAGGGGAGAGGAGGAGATGGGAGGGGGAGGTGAGAGAGGAGAGGAGGAGATGGGAGGGGTAGGTGGGAGGGGAGAGTAGAATCATCCATATGACCTCTTTAAATTTAAAGATGCACTATTTAGAAATTGCTCTGCCATTTCCTGGTTGCGTTCTAATAGTTCACCTAATTTCAGTTTATGTGACAAAACAAGCAAGTTGTGTAGATAATCATTGTACCATATCATTGTACCATATAAATAAATATATTTTCCATCACCAAAAATATTGTATTTTCAGTTGTTTGAAGCTGGTGGACAAAACCCAAAGTAAAAGATGCAAAAAAACAGGAAGCATAGAAATGGCACACATAGAACAGATCTACCGTTTCTTAGACCCGCTTTCAATGAGAACGACAGATCTATAACACACATTTATAAACTCAGCAAAAAATTAAACGTCCCTTTTTCAGGACCCTGTCTGTCAAAGAAAATTCGTAAAAATACAAATAACTTCACAGATCTTCATTGTAAAGGGTTTGAACACTGATTCCCATGCTTGTTCAATGAACCATAAACATTTAATGAACATGCACCTGTGGAACGGTCGTTAAGACACTAACAGCTTACAGACGGTAAGCAATTAAGGTCACAGTTATGAAAACTTAGGACACTAAAGAGGCCTTTCTACTGACTCTGAAAAACACAAAAATAAAGATGCCCAGGGTCCCTGCTCATCTGCGTGAACGTGCCTTAGGCATGCTGCAAGGAAGCATGAGGACTGCAGATGTGGCCAGGGCAAAAAATTGCAATGTCCGTACTGTGAGACTCCTAAGACAGCGCTACAGGGAGACAGGACGGACAGCTGATCGTCCTCGCAGTGGTAGACCACGTGTAACAACGTCTGCACAGGATCGGTACATCCGAACATCACACCTGAGGGACAGGTACAGGATGGCAGCAACAACTGCCCGATTTACACCAGGAACGCACAATCCCTCCATCAGTGCTCAGACTGTCCGCAATAGGCTGAGAGAGGCTGGACTGAGGGCTTGTGGGCCTGTTGTAAGGCAGGTCCTCACCTGACATCACCGTCAGCAACGCCGCCTATGGGCACAAACTCACCGTCGCTGGACCAGACAAGACTGGCAAAAAGTGCTCTTCACTGATGAGTCGCGGTTTTGTCTCACCAGGGATGATGGTTGGATTCGCGTTTATCGTCAAAGGAATGAGCGTTACACCGAGGCCTGTACTCTGGAGCGGGATCGATTTGGAGGTGGAGGGGTCCGTCATGGTCTGGGGCTTTGTGTCACAGCATCATCGGACTGAGTTTGTTGTCATTGCAGGCAATCGCAACGCTGTGCGTTACAGGGAATACATCCTCCTCCCTCATGTGGTACCCTTCCTGCAGGCTCATCCTGACATGACCCTCCAGCATGACAATACCACCAGCCACACTGCTCGTTCTGTGCCTGATTTCCTGCAAGACAGGAATGTCAGTGTTTTACCATGGCCAGTGAAGTGCCCAGATCTCAATCCCATTGAGCACGTCTGGGACCTGTTGGATCGGAGGGTGAGGGCTAGGGCCATTCCCCCCAGAAATGTCTGGGAACTTGCAGGTGCCTTGGTGGAAGAGTGGGGTAACATCTCACAACAAGAACTGGCAAATCTGGTGCAGTCCATGAGGAGAAGATGCACTGCAGTACTTAATGCAGCTGGTGGCCACATAAGATTCTGACTGTTACTTTGATTTGGACCCCCCCTCTGTTCAGGGACACATTATTCAATTTCTGTTAGTAACATGTCCGTGGAACTTGTTCAGTGTATGTCTCAGTTGTTGAATCTTGTTATGTTCATACAAATATTTACACATGTTAAGTTTCTGAAAATAAACGCAATTGAAAGTGAGAGGATGTTTCTTTTTTTGCTGGGTTTATGTGAATTTGGTTTGATCACCCAAAAAGTGACATATTGCAGCTTTAATAATATTTTTGGGGTTTAAATATATACAGTACCAGTCAAAACATTGTCTCAAACAGCTCATGAGGACCTGGAATACATTTAAATATGTGGAACTGTTTTCCTTCTTAATGCATTTGAGCCAATCCGTTGTGGTAGGGGTGGTATACAGAAGACAGCCCTATTTGGTAAAAGTCCATATTATGGCAAGAACAGCTCAGATAAGCAAAGAGAAACAACAGCCAATCATTACTTTAAGAGATGAAGGTCAATTATGAAAATGTCAAGAACTTTGAAAGTTTCTTCAAGTGCAGTCGCAAAAAACATCAAGCGCTGTGATGAAACTGGCTCTCAGGAGGACCAACACAGGAATGGAAGACCCAGAGTTACCTCTGCTGCAGAGGATACGTTCATTAGAGTTACCAGTCTCAGATTGCAGCCCAAATAAATGCTTCACAGAGTTCAAGTAACAGACACATCTTAACATCAACTGTTCAGAGACTGCGTGAATCGGGCCTTCATGGTCGAATTGCGGCAAAGAAACCACTACTAAAGGACACCAATAACATTAGACCAGTGGAAATGTGTCCTTTGGTCTGATGAGTCAAAATGTGAGATTTTTGGTTCCAACCTCTGTGTCTTTGTGAGACGCAGAGTGTGTGAATGGTTGATCTCCGTATTTGTCGTTCCCACCGTGAAGCATGGAGGAGGTGTGATGATGTGGGGGTGCTTTGCTGGTGATTTATTTAGAATTCAAGGCACACTTAACCAGCATGGCTACCACATGGCTACCTCCTCTTGCTCAGTTGTGCACCGGGGCCTCCCACTCCTTTTTCTATTCTGGTTAGGGCCAGTTTGCGCTGTTCTGTGAAGGGAGTAGGACAGCGTTGCATCAGATCTTCAGTTTCTTGGCAATTTCTCACATAGAATAGCATTCATTTCTCAGAACAAGAATAGACTGACGAGTTTCAGTTTCAGAAGAAAGTTATTTGTTTTTGGCCATTTTGAGCCTGTAATTGAACCTACAAATGTTGATGCTCCAGATACTCAACTAGTCTAAAGAAGGCCAGTTTAATTGCTTCTTTAATCAGAACAACAGTTTTCAGCTGTGCTAACATAATTGCAAAAGGGTTTTCTAATGATCAATTAGCGTTTTAAAATTATAAACTTGGATTAGCTAACACAGCATGCCATTGGAACACAGGAGTGATGGTTGATGATAATGGGTCTCTGTACGCCTATGTAGATATTCCATTCAAAATCATCCGTTTCCAGCTACAAAAGTCATTTACAACATTAACAATGTACACACTGTATTTCTGATGAATGTTATGTTATTTTAATGGACAAAAAAAGAGCTTTTCTTCCAAAAACAAGAACATTTCTAAGTGACCCCAAACTTTTGAACGGTAGTGTATCTGAAACATACAGGTAGGTAGGTATATGCATCGATCCACACAGTCAACACTGTAATGTATTCTGGTAGGCAGTGTGGCCTCATGGTGGCCATGGAGCAGCTTGAGGCTACTTTGTTACTTACATGTCTCCTAAGGACACGCGTCACCATGCATTATTACTTTCCCAGTGCACTGTAGTGTACCCTCCCAAGCCACCCAACCAACCAATCTACCAACCAGCCAGCCCTGTGGGTTATGGCAATTATGTCATATTTCTGTTGGTTGGGTTGGTGAGATCATGATGGATATTCTATTTTTAGGGTCCTGACTCTGTGTGTGTGTGTGTGTGTGTGTGTGTGTGTGTGTGTGTGTGTGTGTGTGTGTGTGTGTGTGTGTGTGTGTGTGTGTGTGTGTGTGTGTCCGTCAGAGCAGACAGCTAATACTTCCGAATGGTGATATTATGTGGAACACATGAGGGTGCTGTTCTGCACATACAGTTTCTAAAGAAGTTATTTCTATTTTTTTTTTAAATTGAGGATAAGGTACTTTTTTTTTCAATATCACAAATAATTTGGAGACTACTGAATGATGTCCCACTGTCTCAAAATGGATTAATCCTGACCAGGATGATCGACTGTCATGGTTTCATCTTGACCGGGATCATTGACTGGCATGGTTTCATCCTGGCCAAGATCATTGACTGTCATGGTTTCATCTTGACCAGGATCATTGACTGTCATGGTTTCATCCTGGCCAAGATCATTGACTGTCATGGTTTCATCCTGGCCAAGATCATTGACTGTCATGGTTTCATTCTGGCCAAGATCATTGACTGTCATGGTTTCATCCTGGCCAAGATCATTGACTGTCATGGTTTCATCCTGGCCAAGATCATTGACTGTCATGGTTTCATCCTGGCCAAGATCATTGACTGTCATGGTTTCATCCTGGCCTACCCCAAGGGTAACTGACAGGATCAAAACTATAGCATGGTCAGGATTGTGAGAGAAGAAACTCTTTGAAATTAGAATAACTGTCTGCTCTCTCTATCCATTCATCCTCTCATGGATTCTCTCATATCAGACCACAGACTGTCTGAAATAATCAGACAGTCTGTGTCATGAACAGAGAGTTTCACGGAGTTTCAGTGTATAAAGATTTTCTGGTGTCTATGAGTTTCTGAGTCCGGACGATAACGATAAACCAAGGTATCACTGGTCACTGAAGAGCCCAAGGAATTTATCGCAGGAGGGGTGTTAAACTCCATTCTCCTGGCTGGGTTCCAACCTGGCCCCTTTGTACCTAACCATTCCCAGCTTCCATGCAATTAGGTCATTGTTGTTGTAACTGAGAATGTAATCTCATAACTTCTCAATCATCTTCCTAACCTGATTACAATAAAGGTAGGCCTATTTGAACCAATGTTATTACACTGTTTGGTTTATAAGACGTTTGTAGACTTTAATAATGTGTCATTATTGCACTGAGGTGTTCAATACCACGCTGACATGCAAACCCGTCCCTCAGTGACTCCCACTCAGCTCTCTCTCTGTATTTATGTACCTTTATTTAACTAGGCAAGTCAGTTAAGAACCAGTTCTTATTTACAATGACGGCCTAGGAACAGTGGGTTAACTGCCTTGTTCAGGGGCAGAACGACAGATTTGTACCTTGTCAGCTTGGGGATTTGAACTTGCAACCTTCCGGTTACTAGTCCAACGCCCTAACCCGGGTATGCTCTTGCTCTATTTGATCTCTCTCTCTCTCTCTCTCTCTCTCTCTCTCTCTCTCTCTCTCTCTCTCTCTCTCTCTCTCTCTCTCTTTCCCCATCTCTCTCTCTCTCCCCATCTCTCTCTCTCCCCCTCTCTCTCCCTCTCCCCATCTCTCTCTCTCCCGCTCTCTCTCTCTCCATCTCTCTCTCTCCCTCTCTCTCCCTCTCCCCCCTCTCTCATCTATCTCTCACTCTGCTCTTTCTCTATTTGCGCTCTCACTCTCTCTCTCTCTCTCTCACACATTCTCTGTCTCTATCTCTCTCTTTCTCCTTGCCCAATGCTGCAGGTTGAATCCATTGCCCCGATTTCCTGTCACATGATTGGAAATAGGATCCCTTGTTGCTCTCTCGTGTGTGTGTGTGTGTGTGTGTGTGTGTGTGTGTGTGTGTGTGTGTGTGTGTGTGTGTGTGTGTGTGTGTGTGTGTGTGTGTGCGTGCGTGTGGTTAGACCTGCCTGCCTTGGAGTTCACTTCAGACTTCTATCGCGGACTTGGAACGACACCTCCACACAAAACGATTCGCCGCATCAGTCCGCATCAGGCAGCGTTCAGAGCAACAGTTCACCTGCGTCCGAAGTTCCCGAACACTTTCCAGTCTCAGCACTCCTCGCACAGAACACGACCATAACCTACCCAAGACAAGTCCCACTCTCGTTCTCTCTCTCGCTCTCTCTCTCTTTCTCTCTCTCAATACTTGAGCGATGGATTCATTTTTGACAATCACGGCTGCCCTTCTACTAGTTGGTTCTTTATCTTCGACTGCTTCGAGACAATTCGACACTGGTAAGTTGATCGGAAACGTTGTTATGCTGTTGTTTCTTTTCCTTGTGTGTTTATTTATCCAACTCATCCGGTAGAAGCCTTTGAAAGTTAGGCTACTACAATGCGTACTTTGTTTGAGCCGCCAGAGAATTCCCTCGCAAGGCGCTCAATGGAAATATTGGGCTATTGATGTGAAATTCTTTTAAAATGAAATGTATGACTGAATTTGCTATGCGCATAGTATACTGTAGCACAGAACAGAACACAGCAATTTTTATTTTCCTCTCTCGACCTGTCATTACTGCCATGTTTCGTAACCTACTGTAAATCGTAGCAGATGCAGAACGGCTACTATCTGTCACTGGTTTAATTTTTAAATGAACAACTGGCCTAAATCAATTTTCTTATGAATAAAGGCTATTGTTGATCGATGGCGCTTTCTTATTGCCTACCACAGAAGTGTTCGTTCTTTGACATTATTATGTAATATATATGATTATATAAAGGCTGTACCTCAATTAAATGCAATCATTATAATACAGTGGGCTAATGATGCAGTATTGTCCAAGGCTGTGGATTGACAGACAGCGGGCAGGAGTCAGTGTGTCGTTTATTTAATTCCTTATGAATTAATTCAGTTTGCTACATTGTAATACAATGTGGACAACCCACAGTGAAACCCGGATTCCCCCCTTCCAGAACATGAACTTGAAGCCTTCCTTATAATACATAGTCAGGTATCCAACATGCCAATTTCAATTTTTCATTCACGCAGAAACATTGAACATAACACTGCAGGGAAACTCTCTTCCCAGATTACACACATCATGGAACTGTAGCCTATTCCGTTTAAAAATAATTTGTTAGGAGTATAATTATTTAAATAATTTGATAATGACGAACACATGAACCAAACGTCTCTCATGTTGTAATGTGTGTTGTGTTTAAACAGAAAATCCTCATGCTTTCCTTTAAAACATTTTTTTCTTAATTATACCATTATTCCAATGGGAGGTTTGGCCATCTGAGCTACGTGCGTAAGTGCTCCCATGTGTACCAACAATATGCATTAACAATGTATTTACAGCTATGGTATTCCCCCTCGTTAAGCTGTGATGGAGAGAAAACCCCTATCCACAGTACCTTCAGTATATGTAAACTGTAGGTTATCTATATACCCTCTGTATATACTGTAGATATCGGGTATCTAGACAATGGGTATCTAGATATGGTGCTTATAGATAATGGGTATCTAGACAATGGGTGTCGAGATATTGGGTATCTAGATGTGGTGTATCCAGTTAATGGGAATCTAGATAATGGGTATCTAGATATTGGGTGTATATGAAATGGGTATACAGTCAATATAATGGATATCTAGATAATGGGTATCTAGATATTGGGTATACAGTATATACACTGCTCAAAAAAATAAAGGGAACACTAAAATAACTCATCCTAGATCTGAATGAATGAAATATTTTTATTAAATACTTTTTTCTTTACATAGTTGAATGTGCTGACAACAAAATCACACACAAATTATCAATGGAAATCAAATTAGGTCTGGATTTGGAGTCACACTCAAAATTAAAGTGGAAAACCACACTACAGGCTGATCCAACTTTGATGTAATGTCCTTAAAACAAGTCAAAATGAGGCTCAGTAGTGTGTGTGGCCTCCACGTGCCTGTATGACCTCCCTATAATGCCTGGGCATGCTCCTGATGAGGTGGCGGATGGTCTCCTGAGGGATCTCCTCCCAGACCTGGACTAAAGCATCCGCCAACTCCTGGACAGTCTGTGGTGCAACGTGGCGTTGGTGGATGGAGCGAGACATGATGTCCCAGATGTGCTCAATTGGATTCAGGTCTGGGGAACGGGCGGGCCAGTCCATAGCATCAGTGCCTTCCTCTTGCAGGAACTGCTGACACACTCCAGCCACATGAGGCATTGTCTTGCATTAGGAGGAACCCAGGGCCAACCGCACCAGCATATGGTCTCACAAGGGGTCTGAGGATCTCATCTCGGTACCTAATGGCAGTCAGGCTACCTCTGGCGAGGACATGGAGGGCTGTGCGGCCCCCCAAAGAAATGCCACCCCACACCATGACTGACCCACCGCCAAACCGGTCATGCTGGAGGATGTTGCAGGCAGCAGAACGTTCTCCACGGCGTCTCCAGACTCTGTCACGTCTGTCACGTGCTCAGTCTGAACCTGCTTTCATCTGTGAAGAGCACAGGGCGCCAGTGGCAAATTTGCCAATCTTGGTGTTCTCTGGAAAATGCCAAACGTCCTGCACGGTGTTGGACTGTAAGCACAACCCCCACCTGTGGACGTCGGGCCCTCATACCACCCTCATTCAGTCTGTTTCTGACCGTTTGAGCAGACACATGCACATTTGTGGCCTGCTGGAGGTCATTTTGCAGGGCTTTGGCAGTGCTCCTCCTTGCACAAAGGCGGAGGTAGCGGTCCTGCTGCTGGGTTGTTGCCCTCCTACGGCCTCCTCCACGTCTCCTGATGTACTGGCCTGTCTCCTGGTAGCACCTCCATGCTCTGAACACTACGCTGACAGACACAGCAAACCTTCTTGCTACAGCTCGCATTGATGTGCCATCCTGGATGAGCTGCACTACCTGAGCCACTTGTGTGGGTTGTAGACTCCGTCTCATGCTACCACTAGAGTGAAAGCACCTCCAGCATTCAAAAGTGACCAAAACATCAGCTAGGAAGCATAGGAACTGAGAAGTGGTCTGTGGTACCACCTGCAGAACCACTCCTTTATTGGGGGTGTCTTACTAATTGCCTATAATTTCCACCTGTTGTCTATTCCATTTGCACAACAGCATGTGCAATTTATTGTCAATCAGTGTTGCTTCCTAAGTGGACAGTTTGATTTCACAGAAGTGTGATTGACTTGGAGTTACATTGTGTTGTTTAAGTGTTCCCTTTATTTTTTTGAGCAGTGTATAATGGGTATGTACATATTGGGTATACAGTATATATATATTGGGTATCTAGATATTGGGTGTACAGTATATATAATGGGTATCTAGATATTGGGTGTACAGTATATATAATGGCAATCTAGATATTGGGTATACAGTATATATAATGGCAATCTAGATATTGGGTGTACAGTATATATAATGGCTATCTAGATATTGGGTATACAGTATATATAATGGCTATCTAGATATTGGGTATACAGTATATATAATGGCTATCTAGATATTGGGTATACAGTATATATAATGGCAATCTAGATATTGGGTATACAGTATATATAATGGCTATCTAGATATTGGGTGTACAGTATATATAATGGCTATCTAGATATTGGGTATACAGTATATATAATGGCTATCTAGATATTGGGTATACAATATATATAATGGCTATCTAGATATTGGGTATACAGTATATATAATGGGTATCTAGATATTGGGTATACAGTATATATAATGGGTATCTAGATATTGGCTATATTTAAAACATTTTGAACCTTTATTTAACTAGGCAAGTCAATTAAGAAAAAATCTTATTTTCAATGATGGCCTAGGAACAGTGGGTTAACTGCCTTGTTCATAGAAAAATGACAGATTTTTACCTTGTCAGCTCAGGGATTCGATCTTGCAACCATTTGGTTACAAGTACAACGCTCTAACCACTAGGCTACCTTTCACCCTGTCATGCCATTCATCCACCACCAACACCTCATGTTTCAGCAAGATGTTACAATTCCTGGACATTGAAAATGCCCCAGTTCTGCCATGGCCTGCGTACTCATCAGATGTGTCACCCATTGAGCATGTTTGGGATGCTCTGGATTAAAGTGTACGACAGCGTGTTCCAGTTCCCACCAATATTCAGCAACTTCACACAGCCATTGAAGAGGAGAGGGACAACATTCCACAGGCTACAAGCCTCTATGCGAAGGAGATGAGTTGCGCTGCGTGACGCAAATAGTGGTCACACCAGATACTGACTGGTTTTCTGATCCACGTCCTGACCTTTTTTTAAAGGTATCTGTGACCAACAGATGCATATCTGTATTCCCAGTCATGTGAAATCCATAGATTAGGACCTAATGAATTTACTTCAATTGATTGATTTCCTTATTTGAAATGTAACTCAGTAAAACCTTTGACATTTTTGCATGTTGCATTTTATATTTCTGTTTCATTATATATACTATGTACTTATACCTGCAGGCCTAATGTGTGCCAGGTGTTGAAGGGAAATAGATACCTCAGGCTTAAATACTCCTCCTCATCACCATGGCTGGATCCCAAATGGCACCCTATTCCCTTCGCAGTGCACTACAGTACATAGGGCCCTGGTCAAAAGTAGTGCACTATGAATGGAATAGGGTGCCATTTGGAAGACACACACTGTTTCACTGAGCTGAGTGTGTCTCTGAGTGCTTTAGAAATGGGCTCAGCCGCTCGGAATCCCACATACCATTCTCCTCTCCAAACAACCAAGGGCCCAGCGCAGAGAGATGGAAAGAGCGAGCGTTTGCCTGGCTGCCGCCGAAGCACTTGACACCACGTACACTCAAATGGAAGTCGTTTCATGTGAAAGCGGTCACAGTGAAGGTGTAATTGAGTTTGTGCTGAAAGCCTGGTAATGTTTGCGTTCGCGGGGTGTGTGTGTGTGTGTCGGGCCCTGTGTATAAGCAGGAGCGGGTTAAGCTGCAGTGAATGATTCTGTTGTTGGCGTTGGTGTTCGGGGGATTTGTGATGTTCTTAACATTTTTGAGATTTGTGGCCCGCAGCGCTGCTCTGGATAGGTGTCCTGTTGACTAACTGCCTAGTGCTTAACATACGAACACACCACATCCTCTTCTCAAATCAAACTGGAGACTGGCAGTATTAAATATACAGAGTTTAACAGATTATTGACATCTCCTTAAACATGTTTCTATTCTATTTTCTTCTATTCTATTACATTCCTATTTTATTTATATTTTAGTGTATTCTGTCTTTCTCAAAATGGTGCAAGGTCGGTGAATACCTAATTGTACTATAGAAGTACTATTATAGTAATACTACAGTAATTATAGTAGAACTATATTGTAGTAGTCTATAAGGAGGCACCACTTTCTGTGCTGGCAGGGGGGAATGCATCTGCTGTTAACGAGTTGTGAAAAACGGTGTTGTCTTCTCCTGAGAGTCAGCCTCAACTTTTTCCAATTGCATTAGTGAAAACATTTGCATAAAAAGCAAACGGATTGCGAACGGATTGGTTTTCAGGCAGCAGTCTGATTCTGATGAGGGCTGTGACATTTAGAAAAAGGATAAATGGAAGAACGGGTGGTTGAACATCTGATGAAAAAGAGGAGGCAGCAGTCTGATTCTGATGAGGGCTGTGACATTTAGAAAGAGGATAAATGGAAGAATGGGTGGGGAATATCTGATGGAAAAGAGCAGGCAGCAGTAGTAGACCTGTCAGAAATACATCCTGGTGATGTGGATGATACATATCTGGAGCAACATTTTATTGCGTTTGGAAATGATTGAACAACAGTTAGTGTTTGGTTGGCTATGATTCATCTTGCCAAGAAATCTGTAGTGATATTGACAAATGCATGATCTACATTTAAGTAATTAGGGTTAAATGCCTTGCTCAAAGGCACATCAACCTTTGTTCCCTTCTCCTAGTCAGCTTGGGGGATTCGATCCAGCGACCTGTCAGTTGCTGGCCCAACTCGCTTAACCACTAGGCTACCTGCCACCCTACATGCTCATCATAACTTCATCCGTCCAGACCTCATCATAATGACACCAGTCCAGACCTCATCATAACTTCACCAGTCCAGACCTCATCATAACTACACCAGTCCAGACCTCATCATACCTAAACCAGTCCAGACCTCATCATAACTACACCAGTCCAGACCTCATCATACCTAAACCAGTCCAGACCTCATCATAACTTCACCAGTCAAGACCTCATCATAACTACACCAGTCCAGACCTCATCATAACTACACCAGTCCAGACCTCATCATACCTAAACCAGTCCAGACCTCATCATAACTACACCAGTCCAGACCTCATCATAACTTCACCAGTCCAGACCTCATCATAACTACACCAGGCCAGACCTCATCATAACTTCACCAGTCCAGACCTCATCATAACTACACCAGTCCAGACCTCATCATAACTACACCAGTCCAGACCTCATCATACCTAAACCAGACCAGACCTCATCATAACTACACCAGTCCAGACCTCATCATAACTTCACCAGTCCAGACCTCATCATAACTACACCAGTCCAGACCTCATCATACCTAAACCAGTCCAGACCTCATCATAACTACACCAGTCCAGACCTCATCATAACTTCACCAGTCCAGACCTCATCATAACTACACCAGTCCAGACCTCATCATACCTAAACCAGTCCAGACCTCATCATAACTACATCAGTCCAGACCTCATCATAACTACACCAATCCAGACCTCATCATAACTACACCAGGAGTGTTTGGTGTGTTCTCGTCCTCTCAGAGAGAGCACTGAGGTCAACTGATCTGATGTGCTGCATATGAAGCACTAGCCTGATCCTCTGACGTAAGCTCCATTTAGATAAAAAGCACATCAAATAGTGGAATTTGGACGAGTGTTAGTAAGTATGGGGTGTGTGCAGTGTGTGTGCTTGTGCTCCTTTGTATATGCGTGCAATGTGTGTGTGTTCATGAATGTGTATCCTTTTCTATCTGTGCTTATTGAAGGCTATTCAGAAATAACTGTAGGCAGCTACCAACCGGTAGATTCTTTCTTCCCCATAATGACTTTGGGCCGGTGGGCCGGTGGGCCGGTGCAGTGGTGAAGGAGGAGAGTGTTTAGAAATGGATTCCCTTGCCAGTCCAGACTGACTCTGCTGAGTCCAGGTTTCATTGACTGAAAGCTCCTGTATCTGGCTTCCTCACTGCTCTCTCCTGCTCTGATTATATCATATCTGGCTGCTGTTTCCTGTGTGTATAAAGAATGGCCCACCATCCAAAGAACATCCAGACAACTTGACACACCTGTGGGAAGTATTGGAGTCACCATCCCTGTGGAACGCTTTCGACACCTTGTAGAGTCCATGCCCAGACTAATTTAGCCTGTTCTGAGGGCAAAAAGGGAGGTACAAGTCAATATTCCTAATGTTTTTGAACACTCAGTGTATGTTTTGATTGCTAACACATTTCTAAGGCTGCATGAGGATTTGAAAAAAGTCTCATGAAAGGTAAGCGCTCTGCTCTGTTTCTTGCGCAGGCTGCACACACTTCATCAGTCTCTCGTTCACTATTTGACAAGCGCTTGATCATATTCTCATTCATCAGACTATTCTCCATTTAATCTGGTCTTTACATATACAGACTATTAGAATGGCCCACAAATAAAAAAACATAGCATCCACTTGAACAGAGGTTATGTGCAGTTCCGTTTTTTGATATGCCATTTAGGCTGTACCATTTGTAAAGCAGATTAATGTGCTTCATTTTAAGACTATAATAGCACAAGAAAGCTAGGATTCTCTTTTAAATAGTGACCTGTCAAAACTCTGTTTTCACACGCGATTGATTGTGCAATTACTGGGCTTATAAGAGTACTTCCGGTCTCCCGAGTGGCGCAGCACTCTAAGGCACTGTATCTCAGTGCTAGAGGCATCACTACAGACCCTGGTTTGATCCCAGGCTGCATCACAACCACTGTGATTGGGAGTCCCACAGGGCAGTGCACAATTGTCTGGGGTAGGCTGACATTGTAATATAAAAATACAGGCCATCAAACCCTCTCTTCAGCAAGCATCCCATTTTACTATGTTTGGAAACCCCCAGCCCCTCACATATCCCTGGGTCTGTCTGTAGTTAAGCATCTCTCTCCTCACCTGGTAACTCCTACTCATGCATCATAGGTTCTGACTGAGTCTTTGTACGCCTGACTGACTGTTTGAGAAGAATGGGGATGGAGATGACACTGGATGCATCCCAAATTAGATGTATGTCACATTATTTCCTATGTAGTACACTACTTTTGACTAGAGCCCATAGGAAATAGGGTGCCATTTGGGACACAATGTTATTGGGGGTGGAGGGGCTGGGTCCTCTTTGAGGATAATGACAGACCGCAGGAGGATGGAGGGATGGCGGGATGAAAGGAAGGAGATGGAGTGGGAGATGGAAACAGGCGTGGGGGTTTAGGGTAAACTTCAGTGTTGGTGGAATGTGTGTGTGCATCCCATCTCTCTCAGCACAGGGAGTGTCAGGGCGGGGTTCTGGGCGGTGGCCCTTGTGGTCCTTTTTTCCGGTCCTCCCCCTCTAAACTCTTCCCCATATAGGCTTCTGTTCAGCACACACTGGCGAACCACTGAATGTATGGGTAGTGGTGTGCTTTAGTGTGTGTGTGTGTGTGTGTGTGTGTGTGCAGCTCTCTCTCTCTCTCTCTCTCTCTCTCTCTCTGTCCCCTCTCCTCCCTTCCCCTCCTCTCTCTTTCCTCTCCTTGCTTCCTCTGATCTCCTCCCGTCTCCTCCCTTCCTCTCCTCTCCTCCCCTCCCCTCTCCTTCCTTCCCCTCCTCTTTCTCCTCCCTTCCCTTCCATTCCTCTCCCATATCTCTCCTCTCATCCCTTCCCTTCCCTTCCCCTCCCCTCTCCTTTCTTCCCCTCCTTTCTCTCCCCTCTCCCCCCTCTCTCTCCTCTCTTCCCCTCCTCTCTCTCTCCTCCCTTCCATTCCCCTCCCCTCCCGTCTCTCTCCACTCCTCTCCTCTCCTCTCCTCCCTTCCCCTCCTTTCTTTCTCTTCTCCTCCAATCCCCTCCTCTCTATCTCCTCCCTCCCTCCCTTCCTCTCCTCTACTCTCATCTGCCATGTATAATAAGTCCAATACCATGGCCTTGTTGTTAACCTCAACAGGGAAACACAACTAACACCCATATGGTTGCAGGGCACTCTTCCCTTGCTGGCACCACACAGTGAGAGAGTGAGCTGGGCATTAGCGGTTTAGTTATGTTCTGTGTCCCAAATGGCACCCTAGTCCCTATGGGCCCTGTTCAAAAGTAGGACACTATATAGGAGATAGGGTGCCACTTGAGACGCAACCCTGGGGTCTGTTAGGGTCTGCTAGCTATGTTAGCCTTTTGTCTTCTACGTTACAAAAAGGGGAACCAGGCCTGCAGTGCTGTTAGCAATGCTAACAATGTGTTTGCATGAATAGAGACAGAAGGATTGGGGCTTGGGGAGGTTTTGTTAGGACTTATGCGAGTGTAAAAGGGGGGACGAGAGAGAGAGAAAGAGAGATAGGGGAGCAGAGAGAAACAGAGAGAAAGAGAGAGAGACATGAGGAGAAAGCGAGATGAGCAGGGAGAGTGAGAGCAAGACAGAGATGGAGAGAGACAGACAGAGAGAGTATTTCCCTACTTAGCCTACACCCCCAGTACTCCCCAGCATGCAATGGCAATGGCTGCCCAGAGCTCAGACAGAATACTCATATTTACTTGGCTGAAAGTGAGTTGAGTTTGGTTGGAAGTGGGAAACAGAAGAAAACTTTGGTCTGTGTCATGTGGCTTTGTGTCTGGCCGCTGACCTAGCAGCTACTTCCTGTTGACTCCTGGATGGTGCTCTGCAGAGGTCAAGTTACGGCCAACGCCCTGGGACAGGCTGCCATGGCAACCGCAGAGCGAGAGATGGAGTGACAGACGGAGCCCATTATTACCGAGCCTGAAAAGCCAATTTATGCTTACTACTGATAGACAATAGTCTAGCTGTAGCTGAAGCTGATTGACCATGCAGAGCCTTTGAGCCTAGCCTACTGTAGTCTAGCTGGTGCTGAAGCTGTGATTGTCATGTTCCTGATAAGGAGCTCTCTTTCTGTCTCACCTCCTTTCCCTTTCTCAGTTTCTCTCTTTCCCAATTAATATTACCCTCCCTCCCTCCCTCCCTCCCTCCCTCCCTCCCTCCCTCCCTCCCTCCCTCCCTCCCTCCCTCCCTCCCTCCCTCCCTCCCTCCCTCCCTCCCTCCCTCACTTCATCCTATGATGCAAAGCAGCTCTGTCCTCCTGTCCTCTTTTCCCCTGTCCTCCTGTCCCCCTGTCCTCTTGTCCCCTGTCCTCCTGTCCCCTGTCCTCCTGTCCCCCTGTCCTCCTGTCCCCCTGTCCTCCTTGTCCCCCTGTCCTCCTGTCCCCCTGTCCTCATGTCCTCCTGTCCCCCTGTCCTCTTGTCCCCCTGTCCTCTTGTCCCCCTGTCCCCCTGTCCCCATGTACCTTGTCCTCCTGTCCCCCTGTCCCCCTGTCCTCTTGTCCCCCTGTCCTCTTGTCCCCCTGTCCTCTTGTCCCCCTGTCCTCGTGTCCCCCTGTCATCTTGTCCCCCTGTCCTCCTGTCCCCCTGTCATCTTGTCCCCCTGTCCTCTTGTACCCCTGTCCTATTGTCCCCCTGTCCTCTTGTCAGAAAGTCAAGAGATGCTGTATCTCTCTCTCCCTCCCTCTTTCTCTCTCTCTCTCTCTCCCCCTCCCTACCTCTCTCTCTCTCTCTCTCCCTCCCTCTCTCTCTCTCTCTCTCTCTCTCTCTCTCTCTCTCTCTCCCTCTTTCCCTCTCTCTCTCCCTATTTTTCTCTCTCCCTCCCGACCTCTTTCTCTCTCTCTCCCTACCTCTTTCTCTCTCTCCCTCCCTACCTCTTTCTCTCTTTCTCCCTATCTCTCTCTCTCTCTCTCTCTCTCTCTCTCTCTCTCTCTCTCTCCCTCCCTCTTTCTCTCTCTCCCTCCCTACCCCTCTCTCTCTCTCTCTCTCTCTCTCTCCCTTTTTCTCTCTCTCTCTCTCCCTCCCTCTTTCTCTCTCTCTCCCTCCCTACCTCTTTCTCTCTCTCTCCCTACCTCTTTCTCTCTCTCCCTCCCTACCTCTTTCTCTCTCTCTCCCTACCTCTTTCTCTCTCTCTCCCTAGCTCTCTCTCTCCCTCCCTAGCTCTTTCTCTCTCTCTCCCTAGCTCTCTCGCTCCCTCCCTACCTCTTTCTCTCTCTCTCCCTAGCTCTCTCTCTCCCTCCCTACCTATTTCTCTCTCTCTCCCTAGCTCTTTCTTTCCTGTCCGGTCTCAGAGAGTTACATTCACAGACTGTAGGAAGATGCAAAGTGAGCAGCTCCTCTCTCTCTCTCTCTCTGTGCCACTGGACAGTGAAGTGATTGGACATGACAGATGTGATAGTTATGTAAAGCGTGTTGTGAGAAGAGAGAATAGAAAAGGTGGTGTCAGGTTCGGTGTGTCAGTCAGTTAGTCCGGCCTGATCCGACAAGGCAGCTCTCATCTCCTCTTCTCTTCTCTTCTCCTCTGGTAGACAACATAGAATTAAGCTGTCAAGCATCTGCCTGTTTCAACACTGTGTGTGTGTGTGTGTGTGTCCAAGACTGGAGGACATAAACAATGTTTAGATAGTGATGGTGGAGGGCTGTGGCGGTCATGAAATGTTGTCAGCCGGTGATTGTCAAGCAAATAACAGACAATCTCGGTAATTGACCGTTAATTAACATAAACACATTCAGCATCCTCTGGCTTCAACACATTTTTTTCATGTTTTATTTTATTTTAATTTAACCTTTATTTAACTAGGCAAGTCAGTTAAGAACAAATTCTTATTTTACAATGACGGCCTACCACGGTCGAAGTCGGACGACGCTGGGCCAATTGTGCGCCGGATGTGATACATAGCCTACAAGCCACTGATACAGACCTTCGGAACATCTACATTGTAAAAAGTCTAATAAATCCATGTAATATAGCCTACATCATCACAATAAATCCATGTAATATAGCCTACATCATCACAATAAATCCATGTAATATAGCCTACATCATCACAATAAATCCATGTAATATAGTCTACATCATCACAATAAATCCATGTAATATAGTCTACATCATCACAATAAATCCATTATTTATTTTAGACAGGTCTAAAGAAACATGAAATGAAGAAAATGTAGTCTATTTCAGAAGAACAATAGCCTGATCAACTCTATGTGAAGGAGATGTGACGCAAATGAATAGGCCAACAAGATGAATAGGCCAACAAGATGAATGGGCCAACAAGATGAATAGGCCAACAAGATGAATAGGCCAACAAGATGAATAGGCCAACAAGATGAATAGGCCAACAAGATGAATAGGCCAACAAGACGAATAGGCCAACAAGATGAATAGGTCAACAAGATGAATAGGCCAACAAGATGAATAGGCCAACAAGATGAATAGGCCAACAAGATGAATAGACCAACAAGATGAATAGGCCAACAAGATGAATAGGCCAACAAGATGAATAGGTCAACAAGATGAATAGGCCAACAAGATGAATAGGCCAACAAGATGAATAGGCCAACAAGATGAATAGACCAACAAGATGAATAGGCCAACAAGATGAATAGGCCAACAAGATGAATAGGTCAACAAGATGAATAGGCCAACAAGATGAATAGGCCAACAAGATGAATAGGCCAACACGATGAATAGGCCAACAAGTTGAATAGGCCAACAAGATGAATAGGTCAACAAGATGAATAGGCCAACAAGATGAATAGACCAACAAGATGAATAGACCATGGGATCCCATAGAGCCGCCCGTGTTTTCTGACAATTCTATCAACTCCTACAACAAACAATTGTTTTTGACTATCAGAATGCAATTGAATTCATCTGAAGGGAAATGTGTTTAATGTGCCTAAGCTTTTAGATTCATATAATGAGTTTAAATCAAAATGGATCGTTATCTGCTGTTGTTATGAAGAGAACAGACATCGCTCTTCTAATAGTTCTCTGTTAGTATGTATGGTGGGGTACTCAATTACAATTTGAGAATGTGCAATCACACATTAGTGTGTGGTCCGGGTGGATATCGTCATTAATCGGCGAAGTAACAAACCCTCACCTCACAACCCATGTGACGCCAAACTGTTCAGTATTGACCCCCGTTCTGTTCCGTTTCAGCTTGTTGAGTATTGTATTCTATTTGATCCTAGTGAGTATTGTATTCTATTTGATCCTAGTGAGTATTGTATTCTATTTGATCCTAGTGAGTATTGTATTCTATTTGATCCTAGTGAGTATTGTATTCTATTTGATCCTAGTGAGTATTGTATTCTATTTGATCCTAGTGAGTATTGTATTCTATTGATCCTAGTGAGTATTGTATTCTATTTGACCCTAGTGAGTATTGTATTCTATTTGATCCTAGTGAGTATTGTATTCTATTTGATCCTAGTGAGTATTGTATTCTATTTGATCCTAGTGAGTATTGTATTCTATTTGATCCTAGTGAGTATTGTATTCTATTTGATCCTAGTGAGTATTGTATTCTATTTGATCCTAGTGAGTATTGTATTCTATTTGATCCTAGTGAGTATTGTATTCTATTTGATCCTAGTGAGTATTGTATTCTATTTGATCCTAGTTAGTATTGTATTCTATTTGATCCTAGTGAGTATTATATTATATTTGATCTTAGTGAGTATTGTATTCTATTTGATCCTAGTGAGTATTGTATTCTATTTGATCCTAGTGAGTATTGTATTCTATTTGATCCTAGTGAGTATTGTATTCTATTTGATCCTAGTGAGTATTGTATTCTATTTGATCCTAGTGAGTATTGTATTCTATTTGATCCTAGTGAGTATTGTATTCTATTTGATCCTAGTGAGTATTGTATTCTATTTGATCCTAGTGAGTATTGTATTCTATTTGATCCTAGTGAGTATTGTATTCTATTTGATCCTAGTGAGTATTGTATTCTATTTGATCCTAGTGAGTATTGTATTCTATTTGATCCTAGTGAGTATTTTATTTTTTTTACACGGTAGAAAGTTAAAGTTATGTCAGACACTGGTTTTATATTCCTGATAAAACCTCAAAACCAATTGTTTGTTTTGCTTGCTTCCCCTTTTAGGAAATGATTACTAAAGACTTCATATAGTTGTTATTAAGGTAAAATGACCTGTTTTCTTTCCTCTCTGGTGTAAACACATGACATGGTTCAAACATCATAAACCACTAGAGATTTGGATTCAAAATAATCACAGGATCAAAATAATAATACTTATTTTCCACCATCATTTGCAAATAAATTCATTAAAAATCAGCCTCAGCCTCCGGCCACTGAGGTCTCCTGTTTGCGTCCTAAATGGCCCCCTATTCTCTATATAGTGCACTACTTTTGACCAGGGCTCATAGGACATTGGTCAAAAGTAGTGCACAATGTAGGGAATATGGTGCTATTTGGGATGTAGCTCAGCTCTCTGTTCCAGCCCTGCCTCCAGAGGAAGGACAGGCTCAGCCACTCTAAATACACACACACACACACACACACACACACACACACACACACACACACACACACACACACACACACACACACACACACACACACACACACACACACACACACACACACACACACACACACACACACACACACACACACACACACACACACACACACACACACACACACACACACACACACCAAAGGAAGTCACCGTCTCTCTAAATAAATGGAGAGTTACTTCCCTGCAGCAGCAGCATGGGCGTGGCTTGATAGAGGCCCAGCAGGCATTTTGCGGTGGAAAAAGCCAATTGTCGCCTTTCCCCTCCTGCAGTTGCAGGAAACACCCACTGACAGGACAAGTGGACAGCAGGGATAATAGTGGACTGGACAAGACTTGGGAGTTAACAAGACAAGGAGTGGACAGCTAGACAGCATAGGGAGTGACATTAATGAGTGGGCAGGACTGGGGAGTGTACAAGGCAAGTAGTGGACATACAGGGAGTTGACAAGGCAAGTAGTGGACATACAGGGAGTTGACAAGGCAAGTAGTGGACATACAGGGAGTGTACAAGGCAAGTAGTGGACATACAGGGAGTGTACAAGGCAAGTAGTGGACATACAGGGAGTTGACAAGGCAAGTAGTGGACATACAGGGAGTGTACAAGGCAAGTAGTGGACATACAGGGAGTTGACAAGGCAAGTAGTGGACATACAGGGAGTGTACAAGGCAAGTAGTGGACATACAGGGAGTTGACAAGGCAAGTAGTGGACATACAGGGAGTTGACAAGGCAAGTAGTGGACATACAGGGAGTGTACAAGGCAAGGAGGAATGGACAGTACAAGTTAGACAGCAGAGCGCATGGGCATAGCTAAGTGGGCAGGACTGGGGTGTTACTGTTAACAAGGCAAGGCGTGGAGAGGACAGAGCGCTAAACAGAGACATGAGCAAGGGAAGGTGTTGACTTTGACTTAGCTAAGTGCACAGGACAAAGTTAAGTGGATTGTGGGAGGTGGGGAGAGCACTGCAAATATAAGGTTATGACAACTAGGGTTGGCAGTATGCAGATGTTCATTTTGTTATTCAGTTCTTTTCTCATTCACGCTATTTACCCCATGCCCATTGGGCATCTATTTACCCCATGCCCATTGGGCATCTATTTACCCCATGCCCATTGGGCATCTATTACCAGAATGCAAAGATAATGTTTTGACGCATGCTTTTCTGAAGGAAGAACAGCACAGGCTATGGAACATCATGTGTACACTCTGTGTCTGTGTGGAGTCTGGTGTCGCTAGGGCGACGGGGCCTGCCTTCTCGGCTCGGAGAAGTAAGGGGAGGAGCAGAAGGGCAGAGAACAGAGAGAAGAAAATCAAGATAACTGATCCAAAGGGCTTTGAGTTCTCAAACACAGCAGAAAGGTAACACAATGTGATGTCCTGTTACCTTATGAATTCAGCCACTTACTTAGATAACTAGCAAGTTAAACTTAAACATCTAGTCAAATGGCTACCCAGACTATTTGCGTTCCCCCCCCCCCCCTCCACATCTTTACACACTACTGCTGCTCTTTAACTACTTGTTACTTTTACCTCTTATTCTTATTCAGATTTTTTAGAAACTGCATTGTTGGTTAGGGGCTCGTAAGTAAGCATTTCACTGTAAGGTCTACACTTGTTGTATTCGGCGCATGTGACAAATACAATTTGATTTGATTTGATGAGTAGCTACTTTTTTTTAGCTACTTTTCCCAGTGTAGCCAGCCTACTTTTCTCTGGTAAAATGTAATAATAACTTTATCCAAAACATTAGGAAATGTAGCTGGCAACATTTTTATATGATAAATAAACATTAGAAATACGATGGTCATGCATCGTTTTTTTGCAAAAAATGCATTGCTTTTTCATTGTGCGCTCATTTACCTGTGTTGCTGCCAGCCAAAAAGCATAGCATTTCTGTTGTCGTCTGATGAAAATGATGAAATGTGTTGCACTAATGTGTTTTCTGTGATGGAAAACTATAGTTGCACGTCCCTGATCATTGTTGACTTTCAATATAAAACACGACGCCTGTCAATACACAGCTGGACTCACCTGCTCCTGCTTTCTCCTGTTGTGCTGTTTACAAACAAACATGTGACTGGCTCATAATGTAACATAATGTGACAGGTGAAATGAAGAACACCATCTGAACACGATTATCTCCTAACACAAGTTGACTGCAGGTATTTACGTTAAAAGTAGATACAAATATTAAAATGTATTGTAAAACTTCAAAGTAATAGCTTCAACGGTATTGAGGTTATTGAAAAACCATCCCGTGGCTTTTTCCAAATACCCCGGTATACGGTATATATGGTATACCACTCCAGAGTAATTACAACCTATATCTACTGAATCAAAGTTCTACAATAGTGTGCAACTGCAGCCCCCAATTCGGGGCGTTCCTGCATGTGGGCGTTCCTGCGTGTGGGCGTTCCTGCATGTGGGCGTGCCTGCATGTGGTCATTCCTGTATGTGGGCATTCCTGTATGTGGGCATTCCTGCATGTGGTTATTCCTGTATGTGGGCGTTCCTGGATGTTGGCGTTCCTGCTGTGTACCTGAGAAAACCGTGCCCGACAGATGGGGGAGAAAGACACTGTCTACTGGTTGCCTCCGCTTCCCGCTAGCACAGCAGGGGTCGGCACCGTGTGCTAGCTAACTAGCCTCCCGCCTGCTGTGTACTGGACTAGCTGGCTAAGGTAGCAAACAGTGTCCTTCGCTCCCACCTACCGAACACAAGCCCTCACTGTTGTTAACAGAACTGGGGGAAGACAGTGCCCGACGGGCGGGGAGGAAGGATATTGTCTACCGGTGTAGGTTTGCTAGCTACCGTTGTTGCCCCCGCCCCTTCTTCGGTGGGGTTTATCGGTGGCTGGCATCCTACATTATTGTGCATTAATTTCACCTACTGTATTGGAGTGCCCCTGCCTCCCGCCTGTCCTAGCTGTCCTATAAGCATAAACTGGGGTTCCTGCAGATGCAGGAATGCCCACATGCAGGAACATCTTGAATTGCAGGCCACAATTGCACCCTTCTCAAATTATGTGTGAACAGACACAATAATTTATGTAAGTTATTAAACCTTAGAGACCCTAAGGGACATCTTGGTTCCTGGACCTCTGTTTTACGACCCAGGTCTTACCCCTGTAAGTTGTTTAGGCATTGAGCCAATGCTATCCCATTGCAAGGCATTGAAGCTCTTTGAAAGTGGCTGAAACTGAATGGGCTTGAAACCTGAGCTGAAAGGACAAGAGTCCCTGATTTAGTCTGTCCCTTTATTCATCCCAAATGGACTCCTATTCCCTAGATAGTGCACTACTTTGGACCACAGCCCTATAGAACCCTATTCCCTAGATAGTACACTACTTTAGACCTGAGCCCTATGGCACCTTATTCCCTAGATAGTGAACTACTTTGGACAATTCCCTATGGGAATAGGGTGCCATTTGGGATACAGCCCGTGTTCTGTTAGAGGTGAATACAGGCACAGATCTCTGAGGTGAACAACAAGGGGGTTGGATGTGTGTGTGTGTGTGTGTGTGTGTGTGTGTGTGTGTGTGTGTGTGTGTGTGTGTGTGTGTGTGTGTGTGTGTGTGTGTGTGTGTGTGTGTGTGTGTGTATCCAGCAGGCAGTCTACGTGGCACCATCACGTTGGGTGTCACACATGGCCGATGCCATGAAACTGGATCCACTGGGCCCTCAATAGATCCCTGTAATCGATCCTCTTTCTCAGGGACAGTGATGTTACTGGGATGCCCTCTCTCCCTCCCTTTGACTGGAAACATCTGTTTCTCTGTACAGAAGAGCTTTCCAGAGCCACACACACACACACACACACAATTCTTATTTTCCCTACATCCTATTTTCCCTAAACCTAACCTAATCCTAACCCTAACCTTAAGCCTAACCTTAACCCCTAACCTAATCCTAACCCTAACCTTAAGCCTAACCTTAACCCCTAACCATAATTCCTAACCCTAAACCTTACACCTATTCCTAGTTCTAACCCTAACCCTAACCCTAACCCTAACCCTAACCCTAACCCCTAAGCCTAAAATATCATTTTTCCTTGTGGAGACTGGCGAAATGTCTCCATTTGTCCGAATTTTCCTTGTCTTGCTATCCTTGTGAGGACTTCTAGTAAAAACAAAAACAAACACACAAGCCAAGTTGGGACCAGAAATTAGAGCTGGCTTAATAAAAGGCTAAATGGCTGATGATGATCACTGCTTTAGTTCTTGTTTGTGCTGTCTGGCAGCTTTTGTGCTGTCTGGCAGCTTTTGTGCTGTCTGGCAGCTTTTGTGCTGTCTGGCAGCTTTTGTGCCCTGGACCTTGTGTGTTTTATTCACGGATTGTGTGTCTGTCTTTTGTGATTTGATATGGTGGTAATATGCACTTCGTTCATTGGCTGACCGTAGCAATCAGGAAGATAAAACAGCACGCATTAAACATATTTAGAGAAAATCTCAAAATCAAGGAGAATTCGGAGAACAATCCAGAAGTACAGATGAATGTGTCTTGTTGTGGTCCTTTTCTGAAAGGTTTCAAAGGGCCACATCAGACAATTGATTTAGTGTGGAAAGATAAAGGTGAAATGCAGGCCTGCTCCCTCTCTCACCATCATACAGTAGCAAAGAGCCAAGGTTCTCTTGTTTCTCTTAGATGGAATCGGATTAGATGTGTATGAAATCTGATGAGTCAGTCAGAGGAATAGGGGACTTAGCCAAGGGACTTAGCCAAGACTTACATCTATAGTTTACAAAGATAGACAAAACAAACATGCAAGGATTTTTCTTATGTGTTTGCAACTCTCTTTCTCTCTACTGAGCTCTAGAACTACGGAGCTAGAAACACCCCTGACTTCTAGAACCAGTAGTTAGGAACGCTGAGTTCTAGAACTACGGAGCTAGAAACACTCCTGACTTCTAGAACCAGTAGTTAGGAACGCTGAGTTCTAGAACTACGGAGCTAGAAACACTCCTGACTTCTAGAACCAGTAGTTAGGAACGCTGTGTTCTAGAACTACGGAGCTAGAAACACTCCTGACTTCTAGAACCAGTAGTTAGGAACGCTGTGTTCTAGAACTACGGAGCTGGAAACACTCCTGACTTCTAGAACCAGTAGTTAGGAACGCTGAGTTCTAGAACTACGGAGCTAGAAACACCCCTGACTTCTAGAACCAGTAGTTAGGAACGCTGAGTTCTAGAACTACGGAGCTAGAAACACTCCTGACTTCTAGAACCAGTAGTTAGGAACGCTGTGTTCTAGAACTACGGAGCTAGAAACACTCCTGACTTCTAGAACCAGTAGTTAGGAACGCTGAGTTCTAGATCTACGGAGCTAGAAACACCCCTGACTTCTAGAACCAGTAGTTAGGAACGCTGAGTTCTAGAACTACGGAGCTAGAAACACTCCTGACTTCTAGAACCAGTAGTTAGGAACGCTGAGTTCTAGATCTACGGAGCTAGAAAAACTGTGTTCTAGAACTATGGTGCTATAGGAACACTCTGAGTTATTGCTGGGATGATAAACCGAAAATTACCGACACCAACGTTGCCTTCCTCTTACCTAAGCAATTTTCGGTGATTTTGCTTCACAGCATTCCTGTAGATTGTTCTAAAACCATTATTTGTCCAACAGTAATATAGGCATTATGTTGTTTTATTATGTTGATTCCTGCTATGAAAGTATCTGCCTGGTCCTGTTTGACTCTCACTCCCTCTCCCCCCACTGTGACACGGAGGAGGGAGACATGCACTCTGAGAAGCACAAGCACCTGACATCTTGCTCAAATGCTATTACGGAAAAAAAATACAGTTTTAAAAGCATCTACTTTTGTTCTATTACAGAGAGGAGAGTCACCGCTTTCTGTCAGTATGTAACATATTTCTCACCTCTTAATATTGAGTTCATGGAACCACTTTACAACCAGAGTAGACTGTCTAGTATGGTTCTGATGTGAACGCGGAGCTGAGCTTGCCATTTGCAGAGAATAGGCCTACCTCAAGTAGCCCAGGGTAGCGCTTTCTGTCGGACATTAGCCTACATTTTCTGATTAAACAATTAGCCTACATGGCTATCTAGTGACAATATCATATTTAGAGTTAGTAATCTAGCTAAGTGTTTTAAGTTCCCACTTCCTCAGGTGGTGAAATATATTATAGGTATAGCTTATAGGCCAATAAGCACAAAGATGTCTGCAAATTCTCCAAAAATACATCGGATATTTCTGGATTCTATTTTAACATATTGCACTTCAAAATAGCAAACATGCACTTCCTGGATATGTTAGATGAACTAGCACACTTTTGAATCATAGGCTGTAGAGTTTTCTCTGTAACAAGTGTAATTGTCTGAAGATGGATTCGCTTGCTGAGCTTTACTTTCTTTTTTACAACTTTCTTTCATTCAGAATGCCAGAAAAATAAACAGGCATCACCTTAGAGATCTGTACTGTAGAAATCACAGTAAATGTATTACTGGATTGATTTCTGCCTTCAAAATATTGGGTAATGCTGGCCGCTTACACGAACGCACACACACACACACACACACACACACACACATGGCTAGTGGGCAGACAACCGTCTGTTGTGGAGGACAGAGTGTGTGAAACTGATTGAATTAATGACACGGGCACAATGACACAGCCCCGACCACTGGGAAGTTGGAACAATGCAGTCTGTGTCTGGGTGGCCTCATCCCGTCCCCCACATTGGATGAGTCTTAAAACACAGCCACTCGGCTTGGATGATTAAAACCCTTTTTGCACTCTCTTACAGTAAGTGCGTCGGAAGGATAGATGGAGGGAGTGAAGAAGTGAGAGAGAGATGGAGAGAGAGAGAAACAGACAGGGAGAGATGGAGGGAGGAAGAGAGAGAGGAGTGAGAGTGAGAGAGAGAAGGAGAGGGAAAATGAGAGAGGGAGGGATAGAGATGAGGTAAAGAATGAGAGAGAGAGAGGAGAGAGGAGGGGGAGAAAGAGGATGGAGAATGGAGAGAGAGGATAAAGGAATGCTGTGGGTAGACAGATGAATCCATGTTCTGCATCTGCTTATCACACATCTCTGAGTGCTAGTTCAACATCAAATCAACTGAATATAACATGTGTAGACTAAATACAACATGTGTAGACTGAATACAACATGTGTAGACTGAATACAACATGTGTAGACTGAATACAACATGTGTAGACAGAATAGACTCAATACAACATATGTAGACTGAATACAATATGTGTAAACTGAATACAACATGTGTAGACTGAATATAACATGTGTAGACTGAATACAACATGTGTAGACTGTGCTACGGGGCAATAGTCATTTAGGCAGGTTACCTTGGCGTTCTTGAGCACAGGGACTATGGTGGACTGCTTGAAACATGTAGGTATTACAGCCTCAAGCCAGGGAGAGGTTGAAAATGTCAGTGAAGACACTTGCCAGTTGGTCAGCGCATGCTCGAAGTACACGTCCTGGTAATCCGTCTGGTCCTAAGTCTTTGTGAAAATTGACCTCCCTCCCTTTCTCCCCCTAACCCCCTCACCCTAACCCCTCCCTTCCTCTCTCCGCCTAACCCCTTCTCTCTCCTTCCCTCTCTCCCCATAACGCCTTCCCTCTTTCTCCCTCTCCCTCTTCCTCTGTCCCCCAAACCCCCCCTACCCTTACCCCTCTCCACCTAACCCCCTCCCTCCCCTTCTCTCTCTCCCATAACCCCCCTCCCCTCCTTCCCCCCTCCCTCTCTCCCCTAACCCCCTTCCCTCTCTCCACCTAACCCCTTCCCTTCCCTTTCTGTCCCTGTGTGCCTGTCTGTCTGCCTGTCTGTCTGCCTGCCTGCCTGCCTGCCTGCCTGCCTGCCTGCCTGCCTGCGCGGAAGTTAAACTCTAGTGGTTTAGAGCGTTGGACTAGTAACCGAAAGGTTACAAGATCAAATTCCTGAGCTGACAAGGTAAAAATCTGTCATTCTGCCCCTGAACAAGGCAGTTAACCCACTGTTCCTAGGCCGTCATTGAAAACAAGAACTGGTTCTTAACTGACTTGCCTAGTTAAATAAAGATTAAATAAATAAATAAAAGTGTGTGAGTGCGTGCCTGTGTGTTCTGTGATAGGAGGAGGCAGGGGAGGTGAAGATGTGAAGATGTAAGGCGTGGGCGGTACACTGGGATATTTGGAAATGCCCACGTCAACAGTGTTGAAGCTGAGTTGTCAATATTTGTAGTTACTTTTTAAGTAAACACATGCATTAGAAGGTAAAGTAGATTGCGTTTTTCATTTCACATGTCACATAATTGTACATTATAAAGTTTTCCGTAGTTCCCCAGAACAGTTGAGCAAGTCACATGTTTGTTTGTAAACAGCACAACAGGAGAAAGCAGGGGCAGGTGAGTCCAGCTGTGTATTGACAGGCGTCGTGTTTTATATTGAAAGTCAACAGTGTTTTTTTGTTGCTTTAATAGAGGTATCAGAGTCATCAGGGACATGCAACTATATTTGTCCTTAAACAGAAACACCTTCTGGAGAAAATAGCTTCATTTTCAGATGCCGAAGTGTAACGCTATTTGGCTGGCAGCCACACAAGTGAATGCGCTTACAATGAAAAAGGAAGGTTTTTTTCAGCTAAAACTATGCATTTGTATTTGTATTTATATTTTGTACTTGTATTTATTATTATGGACCCCCATTATCTGATGCCAAGGCAGCAGCTACTCTTCCTGGGGTTTATTATGGACCCCCATTATCTGATGCCAAGGCAGCAGCTACTCTTCCTGGGGTTTATTATGGACCCCCATTATCTGATGCCAAGGCAGCAGCTACTCTTCCTGGGGTTTATTATGGACCCCCATTATCTGATGCCAAGGCAGCAGCTACTCTTCCTGGGGTTTATTATGGACCCCCATTATCTGATGCCAAGGCAGCAGCTACTCTTCCTGGGGTTTATTATGGACCCCCATTATCTGATGCCAAGGCAGCAGCTACTCTTCCTGGGGTTTATTATGGACCCCCATTATCTGATGCCAAGGCAGCAGCTACTCTTCCTGGGGTTTATTATGGACCCCCATTATCTGATGCCAAGGCAGCAGCTACTCTTCCTGGGGTTCATTATGGACCCCCATTATCTGATGCCAAGGCAGCAGCTACTCTTCCTGGGGTCCTGTAAAAATGAAGGCAGTAATATATATTACAATACAACTCTTAAACATTAAAATACATTTTACAACAGATTTCACAATACATTAAGCGTGTGCCCCCCGGCCATTACTCTATTACAACACTATCCTGGTGGATGTGTGTGTAGTGTGTATGTTATGTACCAAGGAATCTTGCCAATGAACAAAATTATTCAAGTAGTTGGGAATATTAGTGGGTTTTGTGATGAATGAGCCATCTGAATCAATGAATGATGGAGCTGAGTTTGCCTTTTTGCCCAAAATTTAAGGTCATATTTCTCATGTTTATCGTAGAAAGACTATAGCCAGGCACATTTCTTAATGTTTTGTTTAAAGTTAATCTGGCTTTTTACTGGCGAAAGGTTGGCTGGCTACACCGAGAAAAGTACTGGGGAAAAGTAACTGCAGTCAGAGTGATTTCAGCTAACAGAATGTCTGTTTTTGATTTCTCATCGGTGTGGAGAATTGCAACTGAAGTACACAATTATTCTGAAGCCAGGTAGAATTTACAATAATAAGCATTTTAGATCTGTGTAAAAAAAAACTCAGCAAGAATTTTTTTAATGCAATTTCTATTTTTTGTCTGTGTGAAAAACACAGAATTCTGCATTAATGCGACCCATAAGTTGAACTTGTTAGTTATCTAAGTAAGTGGTTGAATTAATAAGGTGATGGGACATCATATTGTCTCAGCTTTCTGCTGTGTTTAAACAGTCTCCACACAGACCCAATGCCAGTACTGTTCTTCCTTCAGACAAGCATAGCAAAGGGTCTGAATACTTATTTAAATGTTATATTTCAGTGTTTTCTTTTTAATTACATTTGCAAAAATTTCTAAAAGGATGTTTTCGCTTTGTCATTATGGGGTACTGTGTGTAGATTGATGAGGGAACATTTAGAATGAGGATAATCCATTTTAGAATAAGGCTGTAACGTAACAAAATGTGGAATCAGTCAAGTGGTCTGAATACTTTACGAATGCACTGTATAGCTGAACATCAATCTGGTGGTACATGTTCATGTATGTCTGCATCCCGATTATGTACCCTTTCCCCAAAGTGTGCACTTGACTTGCACACTTTCTCGCATGGATTTGACAATGGTGGAAGTGCACACTTTTGGAAAAGAGTGAAGAATCATGACACAGCCTTCACTTGGAGCCACAGAGACCCTGGTCCAGACACTGACCCTGGTCCAGACATTGACCCTAGTCCAGACACTGACCCTGGTCCAGACACTGACCCTGGTCCAGACATTGACCCTAGTCCAGACATTGACCCTAGTCCAGACACTGACCCTGGTCCAGACACTGACCCTGGTCCAGACACTGACCCTGGTCCAGACACTGACCCTGATCCAGACACTGACCCTAGTCCAGACATTGACCTTAGTCCAGACATTGACCCTAGTCCAGACATTGACCTTAGTCCAGACATTGACCCTGGTCCAGACATTGACCCTAGTCCAGACACTGACCCTGGTTCAGACACTGACCCTGGTCCAGACACTGACCCTGGTCCAGACATTGACCCTAGTCCAGACATTGACCCTAGTCCAGACATTGACCCTGGTCCAGACACTGACCCTGATCCAGACACTGACCCTGGTCCAGACACTGACCCTAGTCCAGACACTGATCCAGACTCTGACCCTGGTCCAGACATTGACCCTAGTCCAGACACTGACCCTGATCCAGACTCTGACCCTGATCCTGATCCAGACTCTGACCCTAGTCCAGACACTGACACTGACCCTGATCCAGACTCTGACCCTGGTCCAGACATTGACCCTAGTCCAGACACTGACCCTGATCCAGACTCTGACCCTGGCTATTGACGCAATTCTCTTAGTGGATTTAGTTCTTCCCTATTTGGTCCATTAATTAAATGACAATGGTTTTAAAGGAGAATAATCATTGTATTGGAGGAATACTTTGGTATAGTGATCAGAGATTTCTCACTTATGTGGGCATAGGACTCACTTTTCCATTCACCCTTTTAAGGATACTTTGATCATCTTTTTATTCAGTAAAAAGGGAAGGGTTGAGTTTATCAGGTAGGTAGACTATACCACTGATACCCCATGCTGTAATACTGTATCGGAACACCTCATAGTACTGTATCAGAACATCTCGTAGTACTGTATCAGAACACCTCATAATACTGTATCAGAACACCTCGTAGTACTGTATCTAAACACCTCATAGTACTGTATCTAAACACCTCATAGTACTGTATCTACACACCTCATAGTACTGTATCAGAACACCTCATAGTACTGTATCAGAACACCTCATAGTACTGTATCAGAACACCTCATAGTACTGTATCAGAACACCTCATAGTACTGTATCTAAACACCTCATAGTACTGTATCAGAACACCTCATAGTACTGTATCTAAACACCCCATGGGAAATCAGCTACTATAGCTCTATAAAACGTAACTTTACTGGGCTTCGCGAGTGGCGCAGCGGTCTAAGGCATTGCATCACAGTGCTTGAGGCGTCACTACAAATCCGGGTTCCATCCCGGGTTGTGTCATAACTGGCCGTGACCTGGAGTCCCGTAGGGCAGTGCACAATTGGCCTAGGTTCGGGGAGGGTTTGTCCTTGGGGGGGCTTTACTTGGCTCAACGTGCTATAGCG